>NC_056739.1:1842978010-1843148010 GCF_019279795.1 Protopterus annectens
AGGCTGAACCTCTAATTGTGTCATGATGGCCTCAAGGTGGTGTAGCTGATCCCCCAATTCTCTGCAGATCTCCCTATGCAACATACTCTGGACCTAACTTCAGGTTACAGGATCCTGTCTGTGCATGTCCCCATGGGGGGGGGGGGACAAGCATCATCCCTTGAGGTGGTTCCACCTGAAGGTAGTGTAGGACCAGCAGATGAGGAGGTCAATGGCAGTATTTCAACATGGAACATTAATAGAAACATAATTTAATATTTATTGAACAATAAGACATATGTCCCAACAGTAGGTTTGGTGTAAACATACCCATTGATTTGTGCATTTAGATTATTGTTGCAGATATGTTGGGGGGGAGATGTCAGTTAACAATTTATATATCCTTGTAGTTCTCACAACTTTAATGATCCTTGTTGTAATCATTGAGGTGCAGGTATTATTAGAATACTCTCTGGCCTTGGTTTGGCCACTGGTATGTTTGTAAACAGTGTATACTTCAACTGTCTTATAGCTAAATTCTACATCTCTTACCTGGTATACCTGTGGAGGGAATGTTTGTTAACACTACATGATCGTTTCTACACATATTCCCAGATTCCGAGTTAATATTATGCACATACCTCTCAATCTATTAATGCATGCACTCTGGTCAAAGCTTGACAGCATGGGGGTACAACTAGGGACGTATTGCTCTCATAAACTTGAAGAGCTGAAAGAGTGACAGGATTTGTTTTCATATACATTTTCTGAAGGTTTTGAGGTCTGAAAATCAGATGTATGTCATTATTTGCTGACTAAAATTCTGAGATCATCCCACTGATTTGCCAGGGGGACAGATGAGCAGGCAGAAAATATGAGCTAATTATCTGGACATTCTGAAAGGATGTATACAGCTGAGAGGTAAGATTATGCATACAGCTTACTACCATTCCCAGCAGTCAAACCATGGCTGTGTCTGATAAAGATACAACAATTTAAGTGTGCTGTTTGTATATTATTTATCTCTTTAGTGTTTTCTGTCTAAGTCTCTCTCAGTTGTACAATCTGACCTTGCAATTACAACAGTCTTATACAGACATTCCTAGACATTTTTATTATGTAGCACAGTGTGGGTAACAGTGGTTAATACAACATTACTATTCAGAGAAGGCAAAACTAAAAGTGCCATACGATACCAGAGTAAATGCAACCAGTCCAGGATTTAGAGCTTTATTGCCAGGTAGTTACAGGTTTATTTAAATATGACCTATATGGGACTATTACTGTCATAATTGTCTGATTTATTCAGTACAACCCATACACAAAACAGTTTTTATACTGGCAGCTGACTTTCTACTACTTTTATACTTATATGGTATGACTACTACAAGCAGGATTGCTACTCACCAGCCTCGCGATGCAGCCTTTGCAGTCTACTCACATGGGCTTCTTGATTCACAGCTCACTCAGCTGCAGCTGCAAGGGAAATAGGGAAATATTTAGTCATACCTATCCATCATATACACAGGCTGGACATTATTAAACAGTTACTGGTATGAGTACTTACACACTGCTGGAACATCACCCCTCTGCCTTGATTCTTGAACCCACTGGTCTAAAAGCTCCCTCTTCCTCTGTTGCAAGTCAGAATAGTGGTGCCTGACCTCCTCACCTGTCCAAGGGATGCCAGTGGCACTAGTGAGATCATGGACGAGATGCTCCCAGGCTTCCACTCTATATTGGGAGCCTTGGTACTGGCCCTGCAGCGGTCTCTCAACATGTGTTTTTACCAGGAGTCCTACCATGACCTTGGACTCCTGTATTCCCCAGAATTGCACATGGAAGTGCATTCCCTCTCCGACTCCAGCCATTCTGCCTACAGTGGGAAACTGCAACCAGTTATGAGCTATATTCCAACCCTTTGCCATGACTGGATGGTTTTGCATATGCTGAGCTAAGCTAAGCTATGGGCAAACCTGCTTAGCCAAGGTTGCCATTGCTTAAAGGAGCAGGTTCAGCACTGCTTACCAATGGGCAAATCCATTTAGCTGGGCTACTCATTACTTAGCAGACATATTTACACAATGCTTACACCTGGTAAGCAAAGCTGTGCAATACTTAGCATTGCTTATTTTTCATTTTATAGACTATCTGCTGTATGGCATTGATTCATCATCCAGTATATATTATAAATTTATTTACTGTCCCTGACATCCCCCAATGTGCTTTCAGTGTGGCTATACTGTATGGGGCACTTGTGCTTATATGGGGATTTCACAACTTTATTAAACTGACACCTCACATCTGGACCTAATGCAGTACTCCGGTTAACAAATATATGTAATTTAGTAGGTAATACCAAAAAAAATTATGCACTGCTTTCACATGTAAAATGTGAATTGGTTAAAGTGGGGATTGCACCAGGAATGGCTGCTCACAAAGCATACACTCTAACCACTACACTATGGCAATGCTGCTTATGTTGGATGTCTCTTAATATTTAACTTCTTGTGCTGTTTAAGCTAGACTAAGCGTAGCTAAGCAATGGGCCCACCTGAGCAGCTACACTTAAACTTTATCACATTTATTAAAAAAAAAGAGATTTGTTATGTTATTTTATCTATACCCTTCAGAAGATCCCTGCTAGTGCTAAACCTGTAATTTCATCAGCTTTCTGCTTGTTTTCCTGACAGGTTGGGGGTGTTATGTGCATTCTCGCTCATTTTTAATTTCCATAAGGCAATTCTGGAGTACAGGGGCATGTGTATTGTGAGAACTCTGCTCTCAGACACACCCCCTGCACTTGTACACAGCTCCATGTCTGTTTAACAGCATAGGCAGTGTGCCTTCATGAATATGTAAGGCGCATTGCTGTTCTGTATAGGAACAGTCCCTGCCGTGCAGGAATAACTTATTCCTCCAGAGCTGCTTGCTGAATCCCAGGGATGGTCTCTGATTTTGTCTCACTGAAGCTTCCTAAAACCAAGGAAATGTCTTTGAACAGCCACCCCCCCCCACACACACACACACACACACTCACACACAGTCAGACACACAGCCATATCGTAACATAATTTCAGCATCTTCAAGGGGGAAAAGTATGCGCCGCTATGTACAGAAATAAACAAACCAAGCATCCAACACTACCCCACCACCTACACACACACGCACACACACACACACACACACACACACACACACACACACACACACACACACACACACACACACACACACACACACACACACACACACACACACACACACACACACATTATATATAGGTCACCTAGGATAATTTACTTTACAACAAATTCTGCATTGTAAATTCTGTTGTTGTAATTTTTCAGTGATCATTGATCATACATCACAAATAAATCCTGAGTTTTGCACTTTTGTCTTATCATCTACAACTAGATTGTATACAAAACCCCTATATAATATAGGACAAATCATCTTTATAACCTGAAACTGATCAGCAAAACATACCTACATCATTAAACTAATTACATTGCCTTGACTATAAGGGTACAGCAATAAAACAACCTAAACTGTTCATATGCCAGGCTGCTCAGAAAATGAAGACTGAAGCATGGAAGTAGGTTCTGTCTCTCCAAGGAACCATCTCTGCTGTTTTATGTTTATTTATTTATTTTTTTAATCTGAGTGTGTATATGTCGGGAAAGGGCAGTACCATACATATATTAAAAAAATGTTGCTGTAGCCAGGATACCACAATAGTGGCTAATATGTGATTAACATCTGGTGGCTATTTTTAAAAGCAGGTTAGGTTTATCACATTTGCATTTTCTTAACAAAAGCTGACAGCATGCCAGTTTGTACCCTCGCACTTTAAAAATTACTTATTTAACCTGTCTTACCAACAATTACTGTCTGCACCAAAAAAATGAATTGTTTAACCTGTATTACCAACAATTACTGTCTGCACCAAAAAATATTACTTGTTTCTACTAGAGCACATCATGTTAAAAGTGTTTTGTTACAGTTATCATGCTGTTCTACAGCATTCAATAAATGTTAGCTATTTTTTTCCACCAAGGATCATGGCATTTTCTCTCTGCTGCACTAGACGTTATGTTTATCCATAAATATGCAACCTATGTTAATTAAAATAACAACAAATCAATGTGAAATAATGGCTGTCCTCAGTACCAAAGTTAAGAAAAACACTAAAAGGTATGTTTAAAGAATTCCATAAAGTCAAAGACTAAAACAGCGGCACACTGGAGCATCTTGCTTGAAAATATGTCATGTTAAAGCTGTGCTTAGCACAATATTTATGATGCAAAATGCAGTCCTAGTTCCTTTTATTAACATGCCCCCCTTTCACCATCTATCACTTTTTAAAAACTCATTTTGTAACTACACCAACCTCAAGATTAGCACAATATCGCAAAATA
Organism: Protopterus annectens; assembly: GCF_019279795.1. Classification (NCBI taxonomy): domain Eukaryota; kingdom Metazoa; phylum Chordata; order Ceratodontiformes; family Protopteridae; genus Protopterus; species Protopterus annectens. Next base: position 1,842,982,411 of record NC_056739.1, read on the forward strand.
AACATAAAACCAACAGCAGTATGGTACTAAGGTTTCAATTTATTTCAGTTTATTTCACACAATAAAATGAGTCCAAACTATATCCAATAAAAGATATGATAAGAGCTTTTATTCAGAATTTTTCCAAGCTTCATCAGATCTGATCTGATGAATTTTTGAAAAATTCTTTGGACATAGTTTGGACTTGTTTTAGTCTGTGCAATAAAATGAAAACTTTGTGCCATGCTGCAACCGCACCAAAAACAGTTCTGCAAATTAAACATACCTCTCATCAACTGTTCCCCCAATTCTGCAGAATGTACTTCCCTAATTTTGCTTGTTTGCCCTGTAAGAAAATAATTGATTTTTCTGTTAAATTACTGAAGATTAAAGTCAGTTTGTAATGGCACATTATTGTGCAAAGTTTAACACACAGCATTCACGGCTGCTACTAACTCAAATTTGAAAACCAAAACAGTCCCAGTCTGACTCTGACAGTCAGTCACAAAGCTAATGTCATCATGCACATCCCTGCATGCTGGCAATGCATGATGATGTCAGCCCATCAGCAAAAAAAAAAAGAGAATTGAAGGGGCCACTCGGAGATTTGTGGCACTTCAATATTTTGACCTCAAAACTGAGGATTTTAGTACGGTTGAGAGGTATGGTTATTGCTATTATACAATGACATTATTTATGGAAAAAAACATACTTTTCTTAAATTATTTCATTGTATAATGGTGCCATGGTGTTCTTCCTCTTTAATTTTAATCTTGGGGTTGCTTGATGTACTGGAGACTTATGTTACCATGCTTACTCAGTATACTGTTGGACTGGAAAGAAATGTAGATGGGGAAGATGTTCATAAGCTGCTGTGTTAGCCTTGATGTTTTGCATACAGGAAGAACCAGGTACATTTTTCATTTTTTTTAATGCACCTGATTCATTTTGCTTGCAGAGCATTGCGGATGACTTAATAGCTTAACAAACACCTTCCGGATCTATGTCTGGAAGTATACATCTCAACCTCTTAGAGCAAGAAATCTGGACAAATGTGTAAATAATTGGAGGATAAAGGTCCAAGAGTAAGAACAATTTTTAAACATTGCTATTACAAATTAAGAAAATTCATAAAATAACAGGTTTGGCATTAGCATTAATTTCCTGAAGGGTATGAAGTTTGAAACTCTAATATCTGACATTATTTTTTAACTTTAACCTTCAATGATTTGCCAAAAACAGACACACTTTTATAAGAAACAAAACAAAAATCTGAAACAAAATTTCTCCAGTCCTCCACCAAAAAAGGGCTATCAGCTCAGTCGGACAAACCCGATCAACAACTGTAAAATAAATAAATAAATAAAATAAATCTGGGCATTCTGTGAAAATATATATAGTTGAGATTCATGACTAGAAGTTGTATATGCCTATAAGAAAGTCGGGTCGCTCAATGATACTTTAGCGGCTGGACTTTTAATGTTGGTATATTCTTGATTTACAACGGGCAAGCTGGTTGGGCTGACCAATCAGCATACATGTTTTTGAATATTAATGGGCAGTCATTGTATAATGAATGATAACAGATTGTTTTAAATAAAATAATTAGTATAGTGGCCTTACAAAGGTAATACTCCAAAATAGATGATCATGCTTAGAGTATCTAAGCTTTCATTGTCATCTTTAGTTAGTTAGTGAGTAGAGACTGATCTGTAATGCATTATTGCCACATTTTGTACTGTGAGGAAAAGAAAAAAATGTAGAAGAGATTAATAACAAATCTGCAAACCACACAAGTAACACAGTACATATTCAAGAGATTTATGCTGCTGTAATGCAGGTGAGTACGGGTGACTAATTTATAACCAGTGCAGCTGTATTGACCTAAGTGTTTACTGATACTATATGGGGGTATGTGCATACAAATGAGTATTTAAGGCAAACATGGAGAGGATACAGTTGCATGATGTAAGAAGTTATTATGCACGGAATGTAAAAAATATGTATATTTTTTACTGGGAAACAGTAATAAAGATCCTCATTGGAGATGTTCTCCTTAAGACAATGTTTTAAACAACTATTGAAGGAATGGTAGGGGAGGAACACAGGGACAACAGATAAAAGAAAGAGAGATGTTTGACATGCTCAAAGAGGTGAATGGAGCTCCAACTCTCATTGCAAAGCCATCACTTGTGATAAGGTTTGGAGAGGAAAACCAAGCAGGCTGCAGATCCTTATTGTACCTTTATATACACAACTCAACTTGTTAATTTCTCAGCTCGACTGAATGTGTCCATGGTGTTATTTTGGAAAAGCACATTAGTGTAATGCTGTTATTAGTCTGAATTGTAAAAGCGATATACCATAGCGAGCGCATCTTGGTCTAATCACTTCTTCCAGTTGTGTTTATATTTTGCCTTAGATAGTCTTTTCTCTTCTTGTTTGATTGGTCAGATATAGTGCAAGTGTGTAGTGAAGTTAGATTATATTGATTATTTCTTTTTCTTCTGCTAAAACACTTGTGTTGGAACAATGCGTTTAGTATTTTAAAGCCGTTCTACTTTGTAGCATTACTGGTTTACACATGATACATGCTTGTAATATTATTCAGTCCCTTGCTATTGTGTAACTTTTGTGCATAGTATTATTGCTTTTCCAGCTTGTAATCTCTTTCCTACTCTGTCTGTGTTCAAACGCTTAACTTTTCCTCCATCGTATCTTCATTGCAGTTCCTTTACATACTGCATAAAGAACAATGCGGCTCACAAACCAATCTACTTTTTGATGGACCCCTCCAATTGTGGCATTAACCTTAGGGAGAACAACAAGCAAAACACCCTATGAACTGAGGTGTATGCCTATAAGTCTTTTTATTTTTAACTGTACACACTTTATTTTGTTTTGTCATTCCCTGACTCTGGCGTGCACACTTCTGGGATCCCTACTAGCTTATTCCTCCCCTTCCCCCCTCCCACACTTAACTACTTAGACCTATCACTGATACTGGGTTACAGTTGAAAATCTAACCTGACTAAAAGCGAGTGTCCCCTTATCAGATCTTAATAAAGTAAAGTATACAAACATAAAGAAAACAAATACACAATTCTTAAGAATTATTGTGTTACATTTCAGAACTGAAGTGATTTACAATAGTCCAGTTAGCTGATTGTTTCCAAAATGTCACTACTGGCTGCGTTCTACCTGCTCCATTCGCCATCACTATGCTAGGGCTCACTCTGCTTCCCTACCCTACCCCCATTCTTACCCAACTCCACTTACTTTAGATTTATACTCCCCACCTTCCTGATATAGTCCCACCCACTATAACCAATTTTCCAGTTACATTATACCCTTCACTTTCCAACCCTCCCCTTTTCAACCCCTTTCTATTTCACTCACAATCCCCTTTACACCACCTAATGACTCCCCACCCTCTATAACTTAACACGCATATATCCCAGCACTATAACTGTCTTCTCAACTTTCTTTCCTACTTACTCCTTGCTTCTTGCCCTATCTCTTCAAACTTGCTCAACCACTTATACCTCACTACTGAGTCTCCTCTCTCACAGTATCAACCTCTCTCATCATGCTCCAACTCTACAACCCCCCTACTGTTCTACGTTACACCCTTAACCTCCTAACACATTAAACTCGACTACCCATAAATTTCTCCTACACACACTCACCCAACAACTATATATACCCTCCCCTTCCATTCTTAATCTCTTTATCTTTATATAATATCTCCTACATTGAGCTGCATAAAATCAAATTAACCAATCTCAACCCCACTCCCCCCAAAACTGAAGTACAAATCCTTTACTCACTACTTCTACCATGCCAAGCTAACCAAATTAACAAAAATTCTTCTGTTAGATGGGGATATTTATCCTAATCCTGCCCCCCCCCACTTCTCCTCACCGCTCCACCTCCTCTCATGCATTTTACCAAACTTCTCCTCCCTCCCATCCTACTATCAAAGATCTTTCCTTCTACTCAATAAATATTCAAAGTCTACCTAATAAAATCACTGAGCTGCACTCTTGGATAGCCCACAACTCACCTTCTCTCTGAAACCATTCCCAACTTCTTTTATAAAGTCTCTTTTACTTAACTGAAATCATGTTATCGCTCCTCAGATAACCTACCTCCCTTCTTCCTTAAATTTGCAGCCCCTTCTATAGCCTATCCCATCTCAATACTTGTAAACAGATCAATCCAGGAATCTACTGTCCCTGACATCTGGAAATATTTCTACACCATATCTCAAGACAAAGAAGGAAATTCCACTGAACCATCTAACTTCAGACCAATAGCAATTCTTTCCCTACTTTCAAAGATCCTAGAAAAATGCATACACAGGCAGCTACTTAAATATGTAATCTAAGAAAACCTTCTGACCCTAACCTCAAAATGGCTTTAACCATATTCCTACTATCTTTCACTCACACAGTTGCAGAGGCTAGAGACAAAAAAAACAACTTGTTTTGCCTCTTCCCAGACCTCTCTAAACTTTAGTACTGTATCAGACTCTAAACTACTAATCAAACTATCTTAGCTTAACCTCTCTTCCTCTACTAATCTCTGGTTTGCCAGCTACCTAACCAATAGACTACAATCTGTCAGATGGCAAACCTCCTTCTCCCCTTTCTTACCTATCCAGACAGGAATCCCCCAAGGCTCTATTCTTGGACCTGTTCTTTTCAACATCTTTACTAACAACATCCATACATCCTGCACCTCCTTTTCCCTGATACACTATGCAGATGACTCTACTCTTATCTCCTGCTCTAATAACATCAATAACCTCCATTCCAATACTCAGTATGTATTCCTCACCATTGAAAAATGGCTCTCCGATAACCAACTCATCTTAAACTCAAAAAAAAAAAAACTCCTCCTCTTCATTCCTAAATCTCTCTCTCCCATCATAAATCCACCTTTACCATCTTATTTCTTGATAACACTGTTACTAAGACTGACTCACATACAAAGCTCCTAGGCATCACAGCTGATGACCAAATAAAATTTGACCTACACTTTCAACAGTGTATTAAAAAGATGCATCCGAAAATGGGACTACTCTATAGAAAAAAAAATCCTGTCTTCCAAATCCAAACCTTCAGTAGCACAGGTATTCCTCCTTCCATGCCTTCTCTCCACCTCTGCAATACTTGCACACCTACAATCCAACTTAATCTTCAAACTAGAACAAACATACAACAAAATTGCCAGACTTGCCAACAACCAGCCAGACAAGTCTCACCACTGTATTGCACTAAAACAACTCCAATTTCTTGAATTCCCCCAACTATTATTACTATCCCAGCTTCAGTTCACTCACTCCTTAATTAACAAACCTGTTTTCTGCCCTTCCCTCTCTTCTCCAGTATCCCTCTATACTCCTACTCACACTCTCCATAGCTCCAATCAACTCCTTATCGACACTTACAAACCTAACAAAAACATTGGCAAACTACTTTACAAAAGCACAGTTGCCCAAGCCTGGAACAGACTGCCCCCAGAAATCTGTCATATCAAAGAAAATAACAGTTTCAAACTAGATCTGAAAACCTTCCTTGCAAACACTAGCTTATTCCCATGCCAGGACCCAACCTAATCACCCACTATACCCAAAAACTTATATCTCAGTGGACTATAGATAATATTAACTCTTGCAGGCCAATTAAAAGCTATATTTAGCTTCATTGTAAATCGACTTTGTATATTATACCATTTTGACTATTTTGCTTAGTTTCCTGAAGTGCAAGGCTATGCTTTTGCACTTCACTTATATAAATATTTAAATTCTGCTATTTTTTCTCAAAACCATCTCTATTCTTTATAATCTACCATGGCATTTTATATACATCTATTTTGTAATTGTGAAGCTCTACCATTGCCTTTTGTATAAACTTTTTATGAGTTTGTGAATTGCTACTTGTACAGGACTAACCTGATAAGAAATTGAGTATTTGTATTTGTACAGCTCTGTATTTTCTGTAATTGTCAATCTTGATTATTATTGTTTCTGAAACTATGTAATTTTTTGACATATTTGGTGCTTTTCTCCTCAGATGTCCACTGAAAATGGTGTTTTTTGGCCCAGCTGGACTAACCCAGTTAACAAATGACAAATAAATAAAACAAATAAAAATGATGGTCTATACCCAAAATGACATATTTATGAAAGCACAGACTGCTACCATTTAAACTGAAGACATATGGATGAACTGTGCCATGAAAACATGCTTTTACATGCTTATTGTTAGTGCCTCCTTAGCAAAGACCAGTCCCATAATATTGATGTACCTGTTATTACTTTTTCAAACACAAAGTGAACCTCACTATCAAATTCAGGCCCCTATTATTTCATCAAAAGATCATATCATTAAACGGCATTACGAGTGGCATTTCGAACTGCTTTTTATTAACCATGCCTTTTGTCGAGCCATTCTGACTAAGATCACATTAGATTAGATATCACGAAATTTGCCCTTTCCCCACAGTAGTGCAGTCTCGGAGTTGGTATATATAATAAGCAGGGAGATTGATCAACAGCATTTCCAATAAAATGCTGTTCGACAATGTTATCCTTAATGTGATTATATAATATGGACCCATCAAATTCTGCTATTTGTAGGGAAGTTTCTGAAGCCACCTAACTGAGTAGTATATTGCACTGTAAATAAGAAAGTATAACTGACTCACAGGTTACATGTTCTTACTATCCCTGCATCATATGGCACCAGTGCAGCAGAAAGTGTGAGCTGAAATAATTTATGCTCTATCCACTGCCATATGGTCCACCACATAATAAGCATGAGCAAGACATGACCTAGAAACATAGTACTCAAATTCTTTGATCAAAAATCAGGGTCACAGCCAAAAATAAGAAGTAGTCAGTGTCTGGCCTTCTTGACTGACTTTAATCCTCAGTGCTTTACCAGAAAAATATGAGACAAAATATTTTGAGAGGGGTCTGTAAAATTAGTGGCAGGTGAGAGCTGTGCCTAGAAATATGCAAGGATCCAAAATATAACATGTACCCTTCAGTGCTAGTCATCCTTAAAAAAACACAATTCCACTTTGTCACCAGATGCATATGTGAGAAAGCTCTATTCAATATAGCAGTGAAAGAAGAAAGAACAGCAGTGAAAAGCAGAAGACTAATGCACATATACACATGTGTATGTATGTATATGTATGTATGTATGTATGTATGTATATCTATATAGATACACAGATAAAGCTGTAAATTTGTATAAGTATATGAGGATGTATATGTGCATGTATATGTATATATGGGTCCCATATAGTATATATAGATCCAATGGTCGAAAAGTCAGAACATCAAACCCTAAACAGTGAACATGCTGTCAGAAGAAAAATCTTGGCATGTGTATGTGAGAGATCACAGTGGAGCATGTGTAGAGATTTGTCCTTTCCTGACTGTTGTATGATCTCAAAGTCGGTATAGAAATTACAGGGGTTATGGGAGGTTTAGTGAGGTTTGCGCCTGCATAAAACATGTTTTTTTTGTTTGGTGTTCTGCTGTTAGATGTTTTAAATTCAATGTACTGTTGTTTGAACATATGCAAGTTTGATTAACATTTATATATATACACACACACACACACACACACACACACACACACACACACACACACACACACACACACACACACATACACACACACACACACACACACACACACACACACACACACACACACACATATACATATATACATATACATAAAAAAAGGATAGACCACATGAAGTTTAGAGCTACAGCACACATGTGCAATGGGTGCCCTCCTGTATGACTAAATAATGTATCTAAAATGACATCTTCATCATTTTAGGGAAAAGAACATCTCCCCCATTGTACTGATCAACCTCAGTTTGCACAGGTGTATACTCTGTATTGGTACTGCTGTTAACCTTTATCATCATGACAAAAATAAAAGTCAAAAACACATCAATAGGTAGATGGTAACAAGCAACAGTAGTAGTTCAAACTTACAACTAATTAAGCCAAAAACACCAATGCCCTGCTTTTGGATTAAGTCGCGATACCAGGTACCAACAATAAATCCAAATGTAAAAAAACAAAACACAACACCACGGCAGATAGGGTCGAAATGATTTATTACAAGAATGTAAGTGGTTTTGCATAGAACACTTACGCTTCTTCAGACATAATTGTTATAATAATACATTGATCTATTTATACTTTAAAATAACCAATAATAAGAAGCAGTAAACACTCAATCAATTAAGATATCATTAATGTCATAAAAACCATTAACAACATTAAGAACAATACTACGCAACTACTTTTCTGAATAATAACTTGAAGCTCCTGTAATTCTAAAAACGATCTTCATAAACTCAGGAACTTATGTGCAACATACCTTCATAAGAAATAATAATAAAACATCATAAGAACAAAATGACATCATGTTCTAGCTTCATGCCCTTCCTTAATGTAAGCACAAAACAACATCACACATAGTTATGCAAAGCCAAGCTACAGAGTAACCATGCGTTAGTGACTAATTATGGAAGCACATGAAGCTAGAACATGATATTGATTGAGTGTTTATTGCTTTTGTTTTGTTATTCATACCCAAAACCCTAATACATTGCAAAGTTACCTGCATCTCCATACATAACCACAATTCGACTGCCATGTTTAAATCCCAGAACACACTATAACTTAAAGTGACAGCACACCACACACAACAGACTACACCACAACTTTTCCAACTTCAGCAACATAAGATTTGTTAATATACAGTTTCAAGAAACTGCAGTTTCAATAGTCTTGTCATTAGATACTGCAATTCATAATTGTAGTATTTTGAGATTTGAAAGTGGACCCATAGCAAACAATCGCATGTTAAAAACACTTATTCAGTCTAACTTGGATGCAGAGAAGTACTAAGTAGGGAACATAAGGGATATTTCATGAAGTAACCATGTACTTGATAAATACAGGTACTCCCTCATAATTATCAGTGGATCAGAAGCCATGATAGGTTCCAAATCTAATTAAGGAGGGAGTGGTCTCACTACAGTGAATCAAAGATTCTGAGTTACATAGACATGGTTATGCTCAAGTAATAGGAAGGCCACAAGTTCAGGAATCTTTTTGCTTAGACTCCTGTTGTTCAGTAGAGTTAGAGTGTTACAATTTAAATTAGAATTTACTGCACTGAATGTTTAGGAGATATACGCTGCCAAAAAAGGCACCGTTGTGTAGTTAAAGATTTAGCCAGTATGCAAAAGCTAAAATGTGAGACAGGGAAACTTATCAACCATCTTCTTCATTGTGAATATATGTTCAACGATCTTCTTCATTGTCAGTATATGCTGGATCCACTAGAATGGCACCAACTACTCAACCAAATGTTAAAGCCAATTATTTTATCTTTGAATTTTGGCATAATTCATGGTGTTGGCAGGATATTATTAAAAAACAGGGTCTTCCTAGATATGGACACATGCATAGCAAGAGCCATTTTGTCATTCTGCATATCATAGGTTCATAGATACTGCCTTTGTTGGTCATTTTAAGCCTAGCCCACTAACCCATGTGAGAATCAGACCATGCACTTTGTGACTGTAGGGCAAATATCTTGACAATTATGCCAACCTCCCTCTACTTATGGGTAAATCATCTAAGATCATTCAATCCCACCTGAGATCCCACCAGGTTGCCATCATATTTATCAGAATGATGGATATAAATGCTCTCATTATATGACAGACGTTGGGTCCAGAAAAACAGCTTATAGTCATCCTTTTCTTGGCCACCTTTATTAGTCTTGAATCTATTTATCTAACTCTGGAGTCACCCATGAACAAAATATTACTCTGGACTTTAAGAGCTTCTCTCAGTCAAGACAGTACATTATTCAGGCCTCTTTAATATGAATCTATATTTTGTGACTTTCCCATTAACATGGAAACACCACTTTCTGCCTCGTTGATGTATAAGCTGAGTAGAAGTCTTTAATACTTCCCTCTTCCAAGCTCAATCACATCTACAAATGTTTTGCTCTTTTTTCAACTAATTTTATTGAACATTTTCAATAAACAGGAATGAAAGCCACAGTAAATATTAAACATCATACAACATATCATCAAAACTCTAATTTAACAAGTAGTATGCAAAGTATTACATCATCCTATAACATATGCAACATAGGCAAACATTTTTAAAAATCATAATGGCATGTCAACTACATACAAGGTTAAACTATTGCTCAGACAAGACTGCTTTGTAAAATTAACCAAGTTATGGTCACTCTCCATGTAACTTTGACTAGTAATTTGTTCTTATATGTCCCAGTCTATCGATAATATTTGCCCAGTCTTCTGGAATGTTAGAAGTTTGCAGACCTCTTATAAGACTGCTCTATGTACTCTAAATGTCTCAAAATCACAGAATTTAATTGTGCCACTGGAATTGATGTTCTAGCCTTTCATTGCTTAGCACATATTAATTTAATGACACCGGCTAATGTCCAGCACACTTGACCATGCTCTAGCCTTCCTCCACTGACTTCTAGAATAACTCCAATGATCCAGAACTCTAAATCCACCTGAAATTCTTCCCATAATCCCTCTTTTGATAGCTGTATAAGATAGTACCAATATCTTCGTACCTTTATGCAGGCCCAAAACATGCAGTAATTATTCGCATTTGGTTGCCCACATCTCCGATATTGATCATCCTCCCTTACTCCCAGTCATACTGTTGCTTCAGAATAAGGGACATTAATTGCTTATCTCTTTATCTGAGCCATCTACCTAATCCATTCAGGCACTTCAGATCTGATCTCACACTTCCAATGTAAAATTAATTCCTGCTTCTTCTTCTAATCATTTCCTTTTTCTGTGCATTGGCATTTAGTTCCCATAAAGCCCTAAATAAATCCCAAACTTTTCCTGTTGCTGTATGCTTCCATCTATCCCATGGGAACAATGTATCTGCTTTCCACTCCTTGGTCATTAAATCACTCAAATTTTGACACAATTGTATATTGATAAAGCATTCTTGCACCCTTGTCTTATATTTCTCAGGAATAATGTCAATTTTTTCAAAATGTGGTTCACCCTGATCTACTACTAACTGGTCCCAATACATAACCCCTCTCATCATCCATTTAAAAAATGTTTTGGGATGCAACCAAATATTGTTGTCTGGGTCTTACCCCCAAATTCTACCAACTATGTCTTTAAATTCTTTAATTATTTCCTATAACTATGTTTAGGGTATGTTCAAAGTGTTTGAATCCTACTACTCAGGTTGTGTGTCATACTGATAATCTTTGTCATGACCCTATCTCGATATGTAATTTAATTTAAATGCTATGCTGTATGTTCTTATGTGAGATAAACGTCATCCCACCCTTCCCCCTTATTTTTGGGGCATATGCCCAATTCAATGTAATTCTCTTTATTTCTTTGCTCAAACCACTGCCATTTTTAAGTTTTTGCATGTCCTGTAAACTCAGATGTTGTAATGGCACATGCACGTTTCTCAATAGGTAAATAATATGGGGCATTATCATTTCTTGCAGTGCCTAGATCTTCTCTGTCAATGTCAGAGAGAGTTTTAATTTTGGAATTAATGCAAAAACCTTATCTGTTAAACATCTTATGTTCTCCTGCACTGTGAATTATATTGTCCTATGTTCCAACAGGCCTACATACTTTGCTTGTTCTGCTTGAGGTAATTCCTCCCTGGTAGTTAGGGAGATACCTTCTCCACAATTAAGCACTATTGTCTTCTTCATGTTACAGTCAAGCCCTGAAATTTCCCAAGGCTGCTCAAAAACATTTATGATTCCTTTAGTATTCCTGACAAATATGTACTCCTCATCAAACAATCATCTGTAAACATTTGAAACAAACTAATGGTTCCATCCCTATCCCTTCTGTCTTGTAAACATGTTATTACTTTCATAAATAACTTTTCTATTACACATAGGAACATCCCTGACAATAGACAGCAACCTTGTCTGGTCCCTCTTTCAATTCATCCAACTCTCAAAATCTTACCCTTCATCATGACTCTAAATTATGGTTTTGTGTATTAAAAAAGACAGTATCAGCTCTCACAGACTTCTCCCCATGCCTAGGGAAAAAAAAGTTTGCAATTGTCTCTCCCTTTCACAAAGCCATTTTGGCCTTTATTAATCAAAACTGGTAGATATTTCTCAATCTTGCAAGCTAATATTTTGGCAAATAATTTTAGGTCCACATATATTAATGATATTGGTCTGAATTTTCCTTATGTTGGTACAGTTACCTCGATTTTCAATACAACTGTAATAGTAGTTTGATTTGAATCCATCATAATGTCATTAACAAAGTCTTCAGAGTTAAATACCTTAACAAAGCTTCCCCATAATGTGCCCAGATAGAAATCCAACCCCATAAAGAATTCTGATAGAAATCTGTCTATCCCCAAAGCTTTGTTAAGCTTCAGGATGGACTTTGCTTTCTTTACTTCCTCTAATGAAATGGGTCTATGTAATATCTCCTGCTCTCCCTTCCCTAGGGGCTTTTACTCATCCACTATACAATACCACTATATCCATAATTATTGCTTGACACTTGAACAGTGAAATGTGAAAGTCACACATTGCTCCCCTTACCCCTGATATCTCCACTATTTTCCTGCTCTCCTACAAGGTAAGTGCGCTAATCTACATCCTGTTCCACCACTGATTAAAGAAGCATGCCACACATTTAGGACCCCACTCTCTCTTAAACTACCAAAACTGTTCTTCTTCCGTACAGCTATTATCTACCATACCCACTCCTATATTAACCATTATTCCCTCCTCCTTAAACTCCCTATTTCTGTCACTTTTGCCATCTCTTTCTGAATCTCTCTTATCAGATTTTTCCTCTATTTCTTTTTCTGATTGTTTCCTCCTTTTCCTAGGTACTTCCAGCTCCATAAGGTCCCCTGTTATTGGTAGCAATTTCTCAAAGTGTTTGTCTACTCATATGTTTTCATCCATTCCTTTAGTATTGCCTGACTTTCCCATGTGACTATTTTCTGCCACATAGACTGTTCTTATTTTCATAAAAAACTAATTTAAAACCACCTGCCAGAATTCCAAATTGGTCTGATTTGTTTGCTGCTTGTCACTTTTATTTTTTATTTTCTATTTTTTAACTCACCATTATCTTCAGTGGGGGCACATATATTCAAAAAAAAACAAATTTCTTTATTAAGCAATGCCTTCCATATCAACTATCTACCATTGCTAATCACCTGAACTGCCAATCTATCCACTACCAACATTTTATGAAACATAATTTGTGAAGATTGGAGAAAGATGGGCGAAGACTGCCAGCCTAGTCAAATAGAATTTAATACATAATTCTATCATTTGTATATATAAATACAAAATACAGGCTTGTGTTCTTAAATGAAAGAAAACACTTTAAAATGTGAACTTCAAGATTGTTGCAACATTGCCATCTGCTTTAAGGAAAACTAAGCCAAGCATTTCAAATGTCCTTTGAAGTTAAAATTATCTAAATAGTGGTGCCAAAGCAGCTGGCAGAACACATTCTTTCTATTATCTTCACTTAGGGAATAATTGCTAGAGTGTACATGTGAAATGTCTTTTATTGTTGTAGTTTTCTGAGCAGGTGTTAGATTGTTAAATAATGTAGCCTTGTTGGCCTGGGAATTCCAGACTAAGTGTTAAAATTATGTAATGTGTATACTGGGAAAACCTAAGTGTCAAAATGATGCAATATGGGAGGGCCTAACAAAGATGTTTGTTAGTGAATTTAAAAACTATTGTTCAAAAAGAGCCTGTTAGCATTTTGATCTTGATATCCCACTTATCAGCATTCTGCCAGTTGTCTTATGTAAGTAGTGTCTGAGAAGTATGTTTTCTTGTAGTAATAGCTAGGAACTTAGAAGAAAGTTAGACAAGTGTTTTTCTGTTATATCAGAACTTTCCTAATGTATTGTTTTAAGTTTCTGTGTGATCTCTGAACTCATAGATATCACTGTGGAGTAGTAGTATTGTCTTGTGTTTTAATTATTTATTATTAAATATTTTAAAAACCTTTACCTGTGGCTGGTTTGTGTAGAGATAAGTAAGCTCTAGAGTACATTGCATATTTATAGAATTTATTGTAATTAGCCACTCTAATAAGCCTTAGACTGAATAGTCACATTACCAACTGGATAATGATATTGCACAGTAATAATTAGATACCCTTTTAAGGGCCTTTGGGTAGCTGATAGGTATTAGCTGGTGGTGGCCGAAATTACTACTGTACAGTTTGGGTAAAGGGGCACAGCTGGAGAATCTGTGTCAGCCTTTCCCAGGAGTGTCTGTGAAGTTATATAAATATTTATCTCAAAGTGTGTGTGGTGTGCCAGCTACCTGGGCAGGGACATGAAGCACTGGTGGGACAGAGAGGGTACTGGAGGTTAGCTTGCCAGCTAGGCTGAGATCTGGACCCTATAGCTGTGCAAGAGGGGAGTCTTACTGGGGACCTGGAGAGCAAGGGAGCAACTAGCCCCAGACTGACTGATCTCTGTGTGCACTTAAGGGAAATTGTACTTTACTGTGTGTATTTGTTATCCTTTTCTCTTATATGAAACACCCTCCCTCGTGTTAGTGGTGAGGATTGAGACTCCTTGATTGCTGGAACAGGGCACAGACATCACATTTCTGGTGGCAGTGGTTGGGATAAGATATCATCACATTTGTGGTTCACAGTGGTTGGGATAAGATATCCTCACTTGTGATTTGCAGTGGTGTAGGTAGAGTGAATCCTGTAGCTTATGTACAGTGATCTCTGAAGGTGTTTTGTACTCTAAATCAGCCACGCAGTGTATATTCAGAGTTCAGATCACAATTGTTTTATTTCTTTTCTTAGCTTAGTTAGTCAGGGTGAGCAGGCAGCATGTCAGCACAGGAGTATGGAAAGCTGACAAGGAGCCAGCTGGTGGAGATGTACCAGGCTATGGGAATTGTGCATGGAAACCTGACTAAGTCAGACCTGATTGCAGCCTTGGTTACAGCTGCATCAGAAAATAGCATCCAGGAGGGCAATCAGACTGGCAGTGGTGATACAATATCCTCGGAGAATGGACAGCTCAACCTTTCTGCGAAGGACAATCAGACTGGCAGTGGAGATACAATATCCTCAGGGAATGGACAGCTTAACCTTTCTGCAGTAAATTTAAAAATCCAGCTGGAGCTAAAGAGAGTTGAGTTGGATGCCAGGCGTTTGGAGATAGAAGCCAAAGAAAAGGAGCATCAGAGGAAGCATGAGAGGGAAATGTTGACTCTTTGCCAGATTCATGGAGGTAATGGGGAAGGGAGTAACTAGACCCCAGAAGCACAGCAAGTCAGTAAATTTCTTCCACAATTTAAAGAGGGGGATCATTTCGATAGTTTCATTCACATGTTTGAAAGGGTATGCAAACAGTATAGTGTTGACCAAAGGCACTGGGTACGGTTCCTGACCCCTTACTCCATGGGAAAGCTGTAACTTGTATATCACAAATGCCTGACTCTGTCTGTTTTGATTATACTGCTGTAAAAAAAATGACTGTTAGAATGTTTTAAGCTAACACCTGAAATGTATAGGAAAAAAAATTGTGAGCATAGACACAAGGCAGATGAAAATGTATGTGAATACATTGCTGAACTGAGCACTTATTTTCATAGCTGGGTGAGTGGATGTCAGGTCACCACTTTTGAGGGGCTGGCAGACCTTTTGGTGAGGGAACAAGCACTTAGCACTTTGCCTGAGGACATGAGGATCTGGTTAACTGATATACAGTGTGCTACTTCAGATGAGTTGGGGAAGAAAGGAAACCTATACCTGACAAGCAGGGCAGCCCTGCGCAGGAAGGGGACCCCAGTACTGCTCATGGGTCTAAAGGAACCCATGGTGGGCTGCATAGACTGCCCCAACAGAACCTGCCAGTAGCAGGGGAAGCCACTAGTCCAGGTACACATCGAGGACCTAGAATGAAATGTTTTGAATGCAACCAGTGGGGCCATGTGGCATACAGGTGTCCATGGTTGCAAGGTGGGGAACCAAAGGTGAGGGAGCCAGTAAGTGGGAAAGACAAAATGCCAATAGTGGGTTGTCTTGAGACAACAGGGGTATGGAACTACCATCCTGTAGATGTCCTGAGAGGGAAGGATTTGGATGAGGCAGTACTATGTACTTATGCAGTTACATGCAGTAAGGCTAGGAAACAAGCATGTGGGTCTGGTAGCCTGGGATAGACCCATACAGACTATATACCTGTAGCCAGGACTGCTGAGGTAGTTACTTCAGGGAGTGAGCTACGCTGTAGCAGTGAGACTGAATGTAAGCCACAGCTGCTTGTGGGTGCTGATGATTCCTTGGACAGGGTAACTGCAAAGGTAGAGGTGAGTAGTAGTATCCAGGCTAACAGTGAGGCACCATTGTCACAGGATACCAGACTTCCAGTGGAAGGGGAGGTGGAAGGGTTACAAGGAGAGAGTTGAGACAGACTCAGCTCTCAGACCCTACATTGCAAGGTCTGAGGCAGGTAGCTAGGGAGGTACCTAATTCTCAAGGGAAGGAGGAATCTGTATACTGAGACAAAGGGTTACTGTACAGAGAGTGGACCCCTGAGGGAGAGCTAGAAGGTGAGAGCGTGCAGCAGTTGGTAGTGCCTAGAGCCTATCATCTGGTGCTTCTAACCATAGCCCATGATATTCCCTTTGCAGGTCATATAGGGATAAAATGTACAACGAGGTGTATTATGCAAAACTTCTATTGCCCTGGAATTTCCAGAGATGTAACAGGGTACTGCAGGACCTGTGAGCAGTGCCAAAAGGTAGGCCAGGTAGGAGACAAGGTGAGAGCTCCTTTGATGCCTTTACCCGTGATTAGGGATCCATTTCAGAGGGTAGCTATGGATATTGTCAGTCCTCTGAGTACCCCAAGTTCCACAGGGAAAAAGTATATCCTAGTGGTAGTGGATTATGCTACACAATACCCTGAGGCAGTGGCTTTTTCCTCCATTGAGGAGGCAAAGGTGGCAAATGCTTTGTTAGAGATATTCAGCAGGGTAGATTTCCCAAAAGAAATACTGACTGACCAAGGTGCCAATTTCATGTCAGACCTGCTGGCTTGTCTATGGGAGTGCTGTGGGGTGAAACACATGAAGACCACCCCCTACCATCCCCAGAATAATGGTCTTGTTGAGAGGTTAAACTCTACAATCAAGTCCATGCTACGGGAATTTGCATATCAGTTTAAGATGGAGTGGGACAAATATTTGCCCCATCTGTTGTTTGCTTGCAGAGAGGTTCCCCAGGAATCCACAAGTTTTTCACCCTTTGAGTTGCTGTATGGACATAGGGTGAGGGGACCTCTAGATTTGATTCGAGATGAGTGGGACGGTAAGTGTGAATCCCACAAGGAGTCTTTTGTGGCATATGTCCTAAACCTTAGGACAAGGCTCAAGGAACTCATGGGCTTGGCCCAGGAGAATCTGGCAGAAGCCCAACAACAGAAAAAGGTGTGGTATGACAGGAATGCTTGAGCTAGAGTATATGCTGTGGGGGCAGCAGGTAATGGTTCTCATTCCTGTCAGACACAACAAACTGCAAGCAGCTTGGAAGGGACCTTACCAGGTGGTAAGAAAGGTAAGTGATGTTAACTACATGGTGGAAGTGCTAGGCAGATGGCAGGGGCACAAACTGTACCATGTTAACATAATAAAACCTTACCATGAAATGGAGGACCTTGTGTTGAGCATTTGCAGTGGATTGCAGGAGGAGTCTGAGGGAGAGCTGGGGACTGATCTCCTCAGTGAGGCTCGGGCTGACACCTCAGTGGAAGGGGTAGTAATGTCCTAGCAGCTATCACCTACCCAGGTTCAAGAAATCTGAGCAGTGTTGCAGGAATGTGGGGACATGTTCACTGGGAAACCAGGGTGCACCCACCTGGTGCAGCACCAGGTGGATACAGGACCCCAAAGGCCTATTAGACAGGCAACTTATAAGGTGTCCGAGAGAGTCAAACAGACTCTGAGGGAGTAGGTACAGGAGATGTTGGAACTAGGGGTGATTCAAACGTCCAATGGTCCCTGGACCTCGGCAGTAGTGTTGGTGCCAAAGAAGGATGGCAGCACTAGGTTCTGTGTGGATTACAGGAAATTAAATAGTCACACAAAGTCAGATGCTTACCCTATGCCTAGGACAGATGAGGCCCTAAAGAAGTTTGATGCGGCTAAGTATCTTACAACCATTGATCTTACCAAGGGTTACTGGCAGGTACCCTTGACTCCCACTGCTAGAGAGAAGTCAGCCTTTATGACTCCTTTTGGCTTGTATGAGTTCACAAAGATGCCCTTTGGGATGAAGAATGCCACAGCAACTTTCCAGAGGCTGGTGGATAACATCCTAGCAGGAGCCGGAGGGTTTGCCCTTGCTTACCTAGATAATATTGCCATCTACAGCCATTCCTGGCCAGAGCACCTTCAGCATGTCAGGGAGGTGCTGGGCAGACTACAGAGGGCAGGGTTGACCATTAAGTCTAGCAAATGTCAGGTGAGTATGGCAGAGGTCTCCTACCTAGGACATAGAGTGTGGAGTAATTAGATAAGGCCAGAACCTCCCAAAGTGGAAGCTATTCAGGCATGGCCTGCACCTGTTACTAAAAAGCAGGTGAGGGCATGCTTAGGGACATTAGGGTACTACAGAAAGTTCATCCTTAGTTATAGTACCGTAGCTGCTCCCCTCACAGACCTGACAAGGAAGAACAGGCCAGATAAGGTAGTGTGGACCCCAGCATGTGAGCAGGCATTTCAGAAGATTAAAGAAGCTGTGGGAGGATCCCCTGTGTTAGTCAGTCCAGATTACAGCAAATAATTTGTTGTGCAGGTGAATGCTTCAAACCATGGGGTGGGGGCTGTACTTTGCCAGATTTATTCACAGGGGGAAGAGCACCCAGTGGTTTATCTCAGTCGCAGGCTCCAACCCAGGGAGGAATGCTATGCAGCCGTAGAAAAATAATGCCTAGCCATATTGTGGGCACTGCAAAAACTTCAGCCTTATCTGTATGGAAGAAAATTCACTGTAATGGCAGATCACAACCCCCTAATATGATTAAACAGAGCCAGCCAGCAAAATGCCAAATTGCTAAGATAGAGCCTTGGGTTGCAAGCATATGATATGTCTAAGCAGCACCACAGTGGGATTAGCAATGCCAATGCAAATGGCTTCTCAAGACAGGGAATGGGGTGATGCACCCTCAGATAGACCTAACCCTCTCAAGCGCTGTTTCTCAAGGGTCACGTGAAAAACTAGCTTGAGTTTTCCAGGGGGGGAAGTGATGTGAAGATTGGGGAAAGATGGGCAAAGGCTGCCAGCCTAGACAAATAGAATTTGATACATAATTCTATCATTTGTATATATAAATGTAAAATACGGGCTTGTGTTCTTAAATGAAAGAAAACACTGTAAAATGTGAACTTCAAGATTGTTGCAACATTGTCATCTGCTGTAAGGAAAACTAAGCCAAGAATTTCAAATGTCCTTTGAAGTTAAAATTATCTAAATAGCGATGCCGAAGCGGCTGGCTGAACACATTCTTTATATTGTCTTAACTTAAGGAATAATTGCTAGAGTGTACATGTGAAATGTCTTTTATTGTTGTAGTTTCCTGAGCAGGTGTTAGATTGTTAAATAATGTAGACTTGTTGGGCTGGGAACACCAGACTAAGTGTCAAAATGATCTAATGTGTATATTGGGAAAACCTAAGTGTCAAAATGATGTAATTTGGGAGGGCCTAACAAAGATGTTTGTTAGTGAGTTTAAAAACTATTGTTCAGAAAGAAACTGTGAGCATTTTGATCTTGATATCCCACATATCAGCACTCTACCTGTTGTCTTATGAAAGTAGTGTCTTAGAAGTATGTTTTCTTGTATACAAACAAGAAAAGTAATAAGCCAACGGTCAGCAGCACAGCATACATAAACCCCAATACTCCTCTCCAGATGAACGATCACACAACATCTCTCTCCAAATAAGTAAATGCACAGTTCAAGTATAGGAAATCTAAGTTTAATCACAGCATATGAAACGGTAAGCACTTTCACCACAAACAATATATGGCTTCCTCAGACTGTCATAAACAAATATACAAAGATAGAACACATATATATAAAAACCCACCCTCAAGAAACATTACAAACTTACCAATCACATAACACAACTTGCTTCTCAACCACAAACCCACTAAAACATGATGAAGTCACCACGAACACTTCAATATTTAAAGCAACACACAAATAAAATCATAAAAGCAAAAAAGCATATATATATATATATATATATATATATATATATATATATATATATACATATACATCTTCTACACGACTGCTATACAAACATTAGAACATTACCTAGGAAGATGTCTCTTATTCAATATGGGCTTAACGGATACTTTACTATTAAGTCCAAAGCCCCTGTCTGCTCCTAATCTCAATATCCACCTCAGTTCAGCTTCCTCGGTGGCATTTATTATATCACCCATCCTCAAACCCATATCTTTAAACTCCAGGACCATGAACTTAAATGTGTGTATCGTTCAACTCTCTGTTACATACTTAGCTAGAGCATTAGAGGTATTGTGCACACGTTTAGCATACTGATGCTCTCTAATGTGATCCCTTATCATACGATTTGTCTTCCTCACATAGGACTTCCCACAACATGCACAATGCGCAAGGTATACCAGATGCTTGGTACCACAATTAGCCCTTACTTTAAACTTAAAAGCCCTTCCAATATCAGGGTGGACAAAACTGTCACTAGAGTCCACCCATTCACATACATTACATGAGCCACAGGGAGATGTACAGAACTTTCCATGACCCTCATCAGTCACTCTCTCAGGATAACATAGCATCATCTTCAATAAACTACAGTTCCTATATCCAAACATGGGAAATTCACCCACCACCTTACTTATACTATCATCTGTTAATAAAATCGACCAGTTCTTCTGAAACACCCTCTTTATCCTATCAACATCACTAGTATACCTCATACGCACCTTCACCACATCATCATAACTTCTAGTCCTGCCCATAGTCTCAGGTACCCCACCATCCGCTGTGGCTGAGAAATAGGGTCTCACTCATCCTATTCTCAAATCATCAACCTCTGTCAATATGGAGTCAACCTCCTTATCCCTATACCCTCTCAGGCAAATGTCCTGTCTGAGTGCGTCTTGTCCCCCCTCATATCCAGCATCCATTTTATGTAACTGGGACACCCTCATACGCTGGCCCTTAACAACCTTACCAAACACCTTCCCAGGGTGCATGCTGTTATGGTAGAGCAATAAATTCCTAGAACACTTCTTTCTATACAATAATGTGGTTAGCCTAGTATGAGGCATCTTATTTACCATAACATCCAAAAATTCTATCGAAGTCTCTGCCCATTTATATGTGAACCTTAAAAATGTAGTTGTCTGATGCAACTCATAAACAAACCTGTCCAGATCCTCCACTGTTCCTCCCCAAGCCATAAAGGCATCATCCACAAAGCAGTGATAGAACAATCATTCCTAACAAATAATTCCAAGCCAAATACTTCCTCAGCCTCCTACTGTGTCATCACAGAATTTGAAAAACTATTGGCACAGCAAGTGCCCATCGCAACTACATGTATCTGTCTATAATAACTATTGTCAAAAACAAACACATTGTTTTCAAGGACTAATTTAATGAACTCACATATTAGTCCAACGAGTCTTTGTACATAACCACTCTGTTGTCTCAGATATCTACGTAGCTATTCTATCCCTTCAAAATTGGGAATAACAGTGAAAAGAGACACCACATCAAGGGTAACTAATAGATATTCCCTAGAACCATCAAACCCTTCTATAAACGTATAAAAGTTCAACTAGAAAAGAAAAAGCAGCAAATGCACTGTGTGCAAAATTCCG
This sequence comes from Protopterus annectens, assembly GCF_019279795.1. Lineage (NCBI taxonomy): Eukaryota > Metazoa > Chordata > Ceratodontiformes > Protopteridae > Protopterus > Protopterus annectens. The sequence continues at coordinate 1,843,004,418 of NC_056739.1, forward strand.
TCTCTGTGTCTTGGGAATTCACCTCTATTCAACACTCATAACAGTCCACAACACCTTCAATGAAACCAAGTAGAAGTGAACAAAAGTTTATTGTAATGCCAACAAACAAAGAATAGTTAAGCGCTTTCACTTGAATAAAACAAGCTTCCTCAGAACACCATAGCTTGCATCACAGTTGTTTAAATAACATTTTTGGCGCCAAAATTCAGTTTGAAATTTTAAAGCTATACACACATCCTTGACCATTGTTCTCTATTCATAAAATATTAAATAATATTCATATTATTTCTAAAACAATGTTACATATAATATGTGTTGATAAAGTGAACAAGTTAAAAAACTGAAAAAATGTTAACAAAAACATTTACATTTAGATCATATCAAAACATGTTTAAAAACATATAACAATGTACCTAATAGATAGTTCATTTTAAGACCAATAGTGGTTTGACAGATACAGTGTCATTTAAACCTGGTATAGTGGAAGCATCCATATATATTTGCCACCAAAATTCTTATATAATAAATTATTAAAGTCACCCCCTCTGTTATTGGTGTGCACAATGTCCACTATACCAAAATTAAAATAATGTTTGTCACCATATTGTTTAATATGTTTATACAAAGCATTTTTTTCATCCTTCCTTCTGATACTATAAAGGTGAGAGTATATACGTTTATTTAAACTCCTTTGAGTCTTACCTATATAGAATCCTGAACATGTTCTACAGATGGCAATATACACCACCATTTTAGTTGTACAGTTTCCCCCACAGAATTTAATTCTAGTGTGTTTGTAATTATCCAATTTCACACTGTCTCCCTGAAATATAGTGTGACATTGTTTACATGCCCCACATTTTGCAGTTTTCATGTCTTCTGTCTTCTTAATAAAGATACCCTTCTCTAAAATAGATTTTATGTTGGCCCCTACCTTATAAACAAACCTTGGGCATTCACCTAATGTGGGTGCTATATCTTGATCAGCAGATATTATATGCCAGTTGTTCATTAAAATCTTCTTAACTTTACCTGAATATATGCCAAATTCCAAAATGCAAGATTTACCAAAAATGCAAGTTTCAGACTTCATATCATGCAATATATCCACAGTCGAAACAATAGCTGTCCTATATTTTCACCCAACAAAGGCTTGTACTGGTTACCCCATTTCCTCACAACATAATTACTTACATTTTCCATAACTCTAACGTCATAGCCTCTGCCCTTAAATAAGGACGTTATAAATTTCACCTCATCCAACATGTCCTCATACCGTGAGGTCATCCTAACTGCTCTAATAAGCTGACCCTTATATATATTCGTGAATTGTTTCTTCGGATGGTAGCTAGAATATTCCAAATAACTATTCGAAAAAGTGTTCTTTCTATAAATTTTAGATTTAAACTCATCCCCTGTTTCTGACACAATTGTGTCTAAATAAGCCACACCTTCGTGACTGCTAGAGGAGGTAAATTTAAAAAAAATGACTGCTACTATTGATGCATTGTAAAAATAATGCTAGCTGTTGTTCTCCACCATCCCAAATCAAATATATGTCATCAAGGTATCTGACGTAATATTTTATGTATGTCATAAAGTGACTATCTAAAATAGTCCTCTCTTCCCATTCAAGCATGACCAAGTTGGCGCATATGGGAGCACAAGCTGCCTTTGGTCTGCTTGTAATATTCTCCCTCAAATATAATATCCCTCAAATATAAATATTATATAAATAATATAATATAAATACAAACATTAGAACATTACCTAGGAAGACGTCTCGTATTCAATATGGGCTTAATGGATACTTTACTATTAAGTCCAGAGCCCCTGTCTGCTCCTAATCTCAATATCCACCTCAGTTCAGCTTCCTCAGTGGCATTTACTATATCACCCATCCTCAAACCCGAATCTTTAACCTCCAGGACCATGAACTTAAATGTGTGTATTGTTCGACTCTCTGTTACAAACTTAGCTAGAGCATTAGTTGTATTGTGCACACATATACCATACGGATGCTCTCTAATGCGATCCCTTAATATATGATTCGTCTTCTCCACTTAGTACTTCCCGCAACATGCACAATGCGCAAGGTATACTAGATGTTTGGTACCACAATTAGCCCTCACATTCAACTTAAAAACCCTTCCGATTTTATTAACAGATGATAGTATAAGTACGTTGGTGGGTGAATTTCCCAAGTTTGGATATGGGAACTGTAGTTCATTGAAGATGATGCTATGTTATCCTGAGAGAGTGATTGATGAGGATTGTGGTAAGTTCTGTACATCCCCCTGTGGCTCACGTAATGTATGTGAATGGGTGGACTCTAGTGACAGTTTTGTCCACCCTGACACTGGAAGGGTTTTTAAGTTGAAAGTGAGGGTTAATTGTGGTACCAAACATCTAGTATACCTTGCGCATTGTAACACAAAAAGTAGACCACGACCACCAGAGTAATTCTGAAGCCTTTAATGCTGCTCCACACACTAAGCACTTTCACCATTGATTAAATAGCATCATCAGAGTGAATGGTAGCTAATAAACAAGCCATTATTATATACACATTAATTGGTCAATCATACAATTAAAAATCTTAAACACATTCATCTTAAAGTGAAATAATTACTCTTTACATAAAACATGTACAAAAACAAATCCCCAACCCACAAGCACAGTTATAAACTATAAATATAAAACCTATATTATTACATTATTTGCTGTAATTGTAAATATATATATACTTAAAACTATCTAAATTATAAATGCCCTTTGTCTCAAAATAGGTCCTAAAGATATAAAATCATTCAATCCAGGTGGCTTTGTTGTATTCAACATAACCTGCCATTTATATTCTAACAATTCCACCTTTAACTTTTCATCACCTCCTCTTTCATTAAACAACACCCTATCTATGACATAAAATAAAAATCTCTTAAAATTGATACAAACTGAACTGTGTGATTATAAAGCATTGTGAGAATCATGATTCTTAATGGCCCTAAGGTGTTCACCTATCCGATCATTCAGTCTTTGAATAGTCTTACCAATGTAGAATGCACTGCAATTGGTACATGTGGTTAAATAAACCACCCTTTGGGTGTTACAATTCACCCTACCTGGACATGGGATGGTCCTTTTATAGCCCTGTACATTTACATAGGGTCCATCATTGATGAATCTACAAACCCTACAAGTCCCACATCTATTCATTTTAGATGTTGTATATTTGGGAGTAAGTTGTTCTAAAAACTCTTTGATGTTTCTTCCCCAAGAATAAACTATTCTGGGAGCACAACCTAGAAAGTTTTTAAGTTCCCAATTAAAACAAACATCCCATGCTGTACGTACTAAGTCCACTGTCCCTTTTATCTGGTTGTTATATTTGAGTACTAACACTCTTGAATCGTTAGAGCTTTCTCCTTTGGGTGTTCTCAAAATTTCTGTATTGTTCATCCTAAGTATGGGTGGATACATAGTATCTCTCTTGTTCAATACCTCTTTATGTATTTTGGTCAACAATTTAAGGGGATAGCCTCTTTCTAGAAACATCCCTACGAATATATACAATTCTTGTTCCAAAACTTTGTTATCACTGATAAGTCTGGACAACCTTACCATTTGCCCTTTCACTATACCCCTACATTGATGTGTAGGGTGGCAACTATTGTAATGTAGTAAAGAGTTGATATATGTTTCCTTCCTATATATTTTACTCTCAACACCATCAACAATTTTGGTTAAGGTTATGTCCAAAAAATCTATTGTTTCATTGTTCCATTTACTGGGGAATTTAAAGAACGTGGTTATAGCATTAAGATATTCCACAAATGGCATGGCATCTTCTTCACTACCTTTCCACAAAATCAGGACATCATCAAGAAATTGACTATATAAAACAATTTTGTCTTTATATATTGAATTCAAAACAAATTCTTCCTCCCAATTGAGCAAAACCAAGTTGGCAAAAATGGGGGCACATTTTGCCCCCATTGCCACACCTGAAATTTGATGGAAAATCTCCCCTTCAAAGGTCAAATAATTGTCCTGAAGTACTATCTCCATACAGGATACTAAAAAAATCACTTTGTCACTACTCAAACATTTGCTCTTCACTAAACTTTCTGTAAAATGATTTATACCTTCATCATGAGGTATAACTGTGAATAAATTAACTACGTCAATAGTTAAGAAATACCATTCAGTGTCTCCATTTTGTAATTTGTTAAGCCTTTGCAAACAATGCCAGGAATCTTTTAAAATATGTTGAGCCCCAGCCACCACTCGCTGTGTATTTCTGTCCACATATGCTGCCATAGGTTCAGTTTTAGAGTCCTTCGATGACACTATAGCTCTAAAAGGTGGATCATACAAATCTTTGTGGATTTTAGGAATTCCAAACACAGCGGGGTTGACTGGGTAATCAGCTTTGAGAAAATTGTAATCATCACAGTTTATTGCTCCTTGATGTAATGCATCCAACAAAAACAAATCTATCCTATGGTAGGCTATATTTAACTCATTTTGAGAAACTCGAAGAAAAGTGGTGGGGTCATCCAGAATTTCTTGCATTTTAGCTGTATAATCAAATCTGGACATTATAACAGCTCCCCCACCTTTATCTGGTTTCATAATTCTTAATTCACTGTTGCCAGCCATTTCTAATAGAGCTTCCCTTTCACTTCTATTTAAATTGTCTTCATAATGAACATTTTGTTTCGTCTTAATAGCATTCAACATCCCTCCAATACACATTTTCTCAAATAAAGCACTTCACTATTGTATGGTGGAATAAATGTGTTTTTTTAGTTAAGCCACCTGTTGTTGAGTCATTTGTCAAAACATTATTTACTTCACTTCGATCTTTAAAAAACACAGCCAAATTTAACTGTCTAGCGTACAATCTAATACTAGAATAAACATCAACAACATTGGTATTATATTCAGGAATAAAAGAAAAACCTTTACTCAATAACTAGAGCATTAGAGGTATTGTGCACACGTATACCATACTGATGCTTTCTAATGCAATCCCTTAACATACGATTCATCTTCCCCACATAGTACTTCCCACAACATGCACAATGTGCAAGGTATACTAGATGTTTGGTACCACAATTAGCCCTCACTTTCAACTTAAAAAACCTTCCAGTGTCAGGGTGGACAAAACTGTCAATAGAGTCCACCCATTCACATACATTACATGAGCCACAGGGGGATGTACAGAACTTACCACGACCCTCATCAATCACTCTCTCAGGATAACATAGCATCATCTTCAATGAACTACAGTTCCTATATCCAAACTTGGGAAATTCACACACCACCTTACTTATACTATCATCTGTTAATAAAATCGGAAGGGTTTTTAAGTTGAAAGTGAGGGTTAATTGTGATACCAAACATCTAGTATACCTTGCGCATTATGCATGTTGTGGGAAGTACTATGTGGGGAAGATGAATCATATGTTAAGGGATCGCATTAGAGAGCATCAGTATGGTATACGTGTGCACAATACCTCTAATGCTCTAGCTAAGTATGTAACAGAGAGTCGAACGATACACACGTTTATGTTCATGGTCCTGGAGGTTAAAGATATGGGTTTGAGGATGGGTGATATAGTAAATGCCACTGAGGAAGCTGAACTGAGGTGGATATTGATATTAGGAGCAGACAGGAGCTCTGGACTTAATAGTAAAGTATCCGTTAAGCCCATATTGAATAAGAAACGTCTTCCTAGGTAATGTTCTAATGTTTATATAACAGTCATGTAGAAGATATATATGTATATATATGCTTTTTTGCTTTTATGATTTTATTTGTGTGTTGCTTTAAATATTAAAGTGTTTGTGGTGACTTTATCACGTTTTATTTGGTTTGTGATTGAGAAGCAAGTTGTGTTATGTGATTGGTAAGTTTGTAATGTTTTTTGGGGGTGGGTTTATATATATATATGGGTTCTATCTTTTTATATTTGTTTATGATGGTATGAGGAAGCCATATATTGTTTCTGGTGAAAGCGCTTACCATTTTATATGCTGTGATTAAACAGAGATTTCCAATACCTGAACTGTGCATTTATTTATTTGGACCGAGACGTTGTGGGATCGTTCGTCTGGAGAAGAGTATTGGGGTTTATGTACGCTGCGCTGCTGACTGTTGGCTTATTACTTTTCTTGTTCGTATTTCTGCAATTTGGCCTGAATGGTCAGTTTGCTCATTGGGAGATTTTATTTGTGTTTTATGTTTTCTTGTAGTAATAGCTGGGAACCTAGAAGAAAGACAAGTGTTTTTTTGTTATATCAAAACTTTCCTACCGTATTGTTTTAAGTTTCGGTGTGATCTCTGAACTCTTAGATATCACGGTGGTGTAGTAGTAGTATTGTCTTGTGTTTTAATTATTTATTATTAAATATTTTAAAAACCTTCACCTCTGGCTGGTTTGTGTAGAGATAAGTAAGCTCTAGATACATTGCATATTTATAGAATTTATTGTAATAAGCCACTCTAATAAGCCTTTGACTGAATAGTCTCATTACCAATTGGATAATAATATTGCGCAGTTATAATTGGACACCCTTTTAAGGGCCTTTGGGTAGCTAATAAGTATTAGCTGGTGGTGGCAGAAATGACTACCATATAGTCTGGATAAAGGGGCACAGCTGGAGAATCTGTGTCAGCCTTTCCCAGGAGTGTCTGTGAAGTTGTATACATATTTATCTCAAAGTGTGTGTGGTGTGTCAGCTACCTGGGAAGGGGCATGATGCACTGGTGGGACAGAGAGGGTACTGGAGGTTAGCTTGCCAGCTAGGCTGAGATCTGGACCCTATAGCTGTGCCAATTGGGAATCTTATTGGGGACCTGGAGAGCAAGGGAGCAACCAGCCCCAGACTGACTGTGATCTCTGTGTGCACTTAAGGAAAATTGTACTTTACTGTGTGTATTTGTTATCCTTTCATCTTATATGAGACGCCCTCCCTGGACTTAATGGTGAGGAGTATTACTTATGTTTCATAAAATGTTGGTAGTGGATAGAAAGACAGTTCAGTTGATTGGCAATGATAGGTAGTTGATATGGAATACATTGCTTAATAAAGAAAAGTGGCTTTTTTTGAATATATATATGCTCCCACTGAAGATAATAGTAAGTTAAAAAATAGAAAATACAAAATAAAAGTGACAAGCAGCAATCAAATCAGACCAATTTGGAATTGTGGCAGGTGGTTTTAAATTAGTTTTTTATGAAAATAAGAACAGTCTATTTGGCAGAAAATAGTCACATTGGAAAAGTCAGGCAATACTAATGGAATGGATGGAAACATATGAGTAGAGAAACATTTTGAGAAATTGCTACCAATAACAGGGGACCTTATGGAGCTGGAAGGACCTAGGAAAGGGAGGAAACTATCAGAAAAAGAAATAGAGGAAAAATCTGATGAGAGATTCAGAAAGAGATGGCAAAAGTGACAGAAATAGGGAGTTTAACGAGGAAGGAATAAAGGTTTATATAGGAGGTGGGTATGGTAGATAATAGCTGTGAGGAAGAAGAACAGTTTTGATAGTTTAAGAGAGAGAGGGGTCCTAAATGTGTGGCATGCTTCTTTAATCAGTGATGGAACAGGATGTAGATTAGAGCACTTACCTTGTAGGACAGCAGGGAAACCGTGGAGATGTCAGAAATAAGGGGACCAATATGTGGCTTTCACATTTCACTAATAGAAACAGCCCTGACAATAGACATCAGCCTTGTCTGATCCCTCTTTTAATTCATCCAACTCTCAAAATCTTACCCTTTATCGTGTGTATCAAAAAAGACAGTTTCAGCTCTCACTGGCTTCTCCCCATGCCTAGGGAAAAAAAGTTTGCAGTTGTCTCTCCCTTTCACAAAGCCATTTTAGCCTTTATTAATCAAAACTGGTAGATATTTCTCTGGCTTGCAAGCTAATATTTTGTCAACAAATTTTAGGTCCACATATATTAATGATATTGGTCTGAATTTTCCTTATGTTGGTACAGTTACCTCGATTTTCAATAAAACTGTAATAGTAGTTAGATTTGAATCCATCATGATGTCATTAACAAAGTCCTCAGAGTTAAAGACCTTTACAAAGCTTCCCCATAATGTGGCCAGATAGAACTCCACCCCCATAAAGAATTCTGATAGAAATCTGTCTATCCCCAGAGCTTTAAGCTTCAAGATGGATTTTGCTTTCTTTACTTCCTCTAATAAAATGGGTCTATGTAATATCACCTGCTCTCCCTTCCCTAGAGGCTTTTACTCATCCACCATACACTACCATTCTGTATCCATAATTGTTGCTTGACACTTGAACAGTGAAATGTGAAAGCCACATATTGCTCCCCTTACTTCTGACATCGCCACTGTTTCCCTGCTGTCCTACAAGGTAAGTGCTCTAATCTACATCCTGTTCCACCACTGATTAAAGAAGCATGCCACACATTTAGGACCCCTCTCTCTCTTAAACTACCAAAACTGTTCTTCTTCCGCACAGCTATTATCTACCATACCCACCTCCTATATAAACCTTTATTCCCTCCTCCTTAAACTCCATATTTCTGTCACTTTTGCCATCTTTTTCTAAATCTCTCTTATCAGATTTTTCTTCTATTTTTTTTTTCTGATTGTTTCCTCCCTTTCCTAGGTCCTTCCAGCTCCATAAGGTCCCTTGTTATTGGTAGCAATTTCTCAAAATGTTTCTCTGTTCATATGTTTCCATCCATTCCTTTAGTATTGTCTGACTTTTCCAATGTGACTCTTTTCTGCCACATAATCTGTTCTTATTTTCATGAAAAACTAATTTAAAACCACCTGCCACAATTCCAAATTGGTCTGATTTGATTACTGCTTGTCACGTTTATTTTTTATTTTCTGTTTTTTTACCTCACCATTATCTTCAGTGGGGGCACATATATTCAAAAAAGGCCACTTTTCTTTATTAAGCAATGCCTTCCATATCAACTACCTACCATTGCCAATCACCTGAACTGTCTATCTATCCACTACCAACATTTTATGAAACATAAGTAATACTACATTTTTACCTTTTTCAGGCTTATAATCAGCATATATTGTAGGACAATCCCTATTCATAAATTTGCCTGCTTCTTTTATTTTTAGTTTTGATTCCTGTAAATGTATTATCTGGACTCCTTCTCTTTCAATTCTGTTTTGTATTCAGGTTTTTCTTTTGAAGTATGTATTCCTCCAATATATTCCAATTCATACATTTAAAACTTTGGCAACCCTCTTTTCTACAAGGCAAAATTGCCTCTCAGGTGTCATTAATTCTGTGATCTTGCTGATCTGCTCTGCCAATGCACAACCCTGGGTTAGGGATGTTAACACTTCCAATAGGATAGCCTCTGGTATCTACACCTAGAGCAAAGAGAAAAACACTGTCTCTGGAGGGTATAAAAGTTTATATTTAGGCCAAAATAGTCTCTTGCCCCCTCTGGGACTACCTGTTTATTAGAAAAAGTTTCCCTATTAACATAAAAGAAAATGGGTCTATATTAAAATCAGGAAGTCTGACAATATCGAATATGATATTGTCAACACGAGAATACCGAAAGCGCACTACATCAAATGTTTAAACGGATAATCTCCGTAGGGGGAGATTTCCATTTACTTCAATGTAGTGCTTTCTCAGAGTTGGTATATTTAAGTAGGGGGATGTGAGGGGGGTGCAGCCCCCCATGTGGTAGGTGTAGGGGGGGCTTGCCCCCTGCCTACACACTATTTAGTTTGTTTTTTTTTTAATTTAGTATTTTTTTTTTTTTTTAGTTTCGATGGTTTAAGACTTAAGATCACTAAAGTTCAATCTTTAGTGATTCAAAGTTTTAAACCTTCGAGATTATAATATAGACCCAAAGAAAACATACCCAACAGGATTCCATAGGTCACAGAAGAAATACTGGCATTGTCCCATAACACCACACGTGTCAATTGTACAAGTCATACCATTGCACAAGTATCTTTCCACTAAGACGTAGTGAAATATAAATAAACTAATGCAGATCGCTAACAAACTATATCAACCTCAGAGGTAAATAAACTTCTGAAATGTGAAATCATAGCAAAATTGCTTACTTTATAGTTTATGATCCCTATTAGGTCATTGTATTCAGTTTCCACATTTCATGCCCCTGCACAAAAATAAACAGATTATAACATGCATTCTGAATCATGTTAATCTATAGGTTATAACAGGGGAAATATCCATTATTAGCAGCAGCACCAGAAAAAAAAGACATTTCTTACTTCAATGACATTAAACATCCCCGGATATGTGCAGTAATCTTTTTATTAAAAAAAATGTATTAGTTCCAGATAAGTTTACTGCTGTCATTAGTTTCCATTTACATATCATCTAAGAAAATGTCCCCTACTGGAGTAATCCCAAAATGTATGTACTCATTCAAAAAACTCTTTGTTTGTCCTCAGCCTTTATCCATGCTTCTAGCTAGTTTCTACACACCCTCTGCTGTCATCATCATTCATCTTCAGATTCTGAAGTCCTCCCAAAAATTTTCTTCCACTGTTGACCACTGGAAGTTCTTCATTTTTCTGGAGATGATTCCAAGTGCTACCATTCTCTGTGTGGCTGGCTGAGTCCTTTTCTACTTCATCAGTTAAACTTCTCATCATCCTATTTGTGTTCTCTAAGTCTGTCAGTAGCTTTTGATATTTCCCCATCTTCCTTGTATCTAGATGAGCCTGAACCTACATCCTGCCCAACTTGATTATTTCGACTGTGTACCAATTCACCTTCTTTGGGATTATCTGCTGGCTTATACCCACTCATGCTCCTGCGATTCTGCTCCATTTTAGTACTCTTTCTTTTGCTACCCAGAGTTGGTGTTATTGTTGCTGTGGGGATCTCAGCCTCTGATGCCTATTGCGTAACATATCCCAGTCCATTTCTCTGTTTTACCATTTGATCCCCTCCTCCTCCAAATACAAGTCTTGAAGCTACTCCTTTAAATTAACTACAAATTTCTTAGCCTTTGCCATGCTGTTTAGCATTACCTTTGCCCCTACCTTTTCTGTCATTAGTAAAGCCAGATAAATCAGGTTTGTCTTATAGCTGTAGCTTTGTAAATGCTTTTTTATAGGGGAGCATAGCCTGTCCTAAAGTACAAAGCTTTTTGGAAAAGTCTGCTGCAAAAAATAAAACATGTCTTCCTCACTTAACTTCATTGCCTTTCCTGATAAAGTTTAACATTCTCTCTCTCTCTCTCTCTCTCTCTCTGTCTCTATATGAATGCATTACCAGCACAGCATGCCTTCTAACGGGCTGCATCCTCTACAAATTGCCAACTCTGTGAGCCCTGTCTATACTCTTGTCCAGATATGTGGGTATATTTATTTCCTTGACCAGTAGATGCTCAACAAAGGGCTGCAATTCTCTGTTTGCTACATTCTCAGCAGTGCCAGTGACACATATGCTGATTTTTTTCTGGAATGATTTTCCAGATCGTCAACCTTGGCTTCTTGTTTATTCATGTTTTGTTATATCTCTTGCATTTCACATTAAAGGTGCTCTATTATTCCTTGCAGTGCTGCTCTGTTTCTCTCTTTAATCTTTCCAGTTTTGTCTACTACTACATTGCCAAGGAATAATAGGCCTCAACTTCTGAGACTAACAGGACAGTCTCTTGACCAAAATCAGTAAGTACACCTCTTATGACGAAGGTTTGAAACACTGAAGGAGTACATCACTGTCCAGATTCATTTCAGTTTGTGCCACCATTCCCACATTCATCAAATGGAATGATTTTATTTTTTTATTGTGAATTTACATGCCCAGGAAATTTGCCACAAGAGACTAAATAGCCATCTTATTATGAGCCAGCCACTCCCCCATAGAAATGCTTTCATCTTGTAGCCACATTTGCCAACATGGTGTCCTACTACTATTCAATTTCTCTGCATCTTCTTATTTAATAAACTCCACATCCTTAAAGCATATTATATTATATGTCACATGTTCTAGGGCAGTAGCCCCTGTGTTGTTCATAAAGTCCAAAAGACAAACTGAGACCAATTTAGAAGAGCTTGCCAACCATCAGGCATAACGTAACTCATCTTCTAATCTTAATTATCAAATAATAACTGTTTTTGTGGAAATAATGCGGCACTGAGTTCTTACCTTATGGAGCCCAAATATTGTCACTTTTATACATCTTGCATTTTGAGATTTGGACAACATTTTGGAATTTATGGAGTTCCGTTTAATCGTTAGTCACATGATACTGTCTGCATATCATCTCTTTGCATCTGATTTAACTTTATATTTTTGAAAGTTTAGTACTGTCACTGCCTCTTGTACATGGGTGAAAATGTCCAGTCTTCAATTAGCTAGGTACTTGAAGAAATGAAAGTATAAAACAATTTACTTTCGATGCAGTCCTGTATAGGACATTCCAGAAGACACAGCAAAAGAAGACTAATATAAGGGGTATGGCCAAGATGGCTAACCGCAAACAGGAACTGGTGAAAGCTCTGTGACTGAAAACTTGTCTCTGACAGAAAATATAATCAAGAAATTAAAATTTGGAGATACTTGTTCGCTAATTTTATTCACTAATATTTACAGAAAAGATTTATAGATCCACGTTCTTCAAAAGCTATAATTTTTCTGCCACAATTTCAACTACTTGGTTAAGAGAGAGAGAGAAGAGACTTCAACATGAGTCACTCAAGAAATGGTACTCAGGATTCTTGTGTTAAAAAATACATACAGTCACTAATATTTACTATTCATGATATATTACATAAGATAGACAAACTAGATACCAAACTTGAATGTTTCAAAGAATAGACCAGAAAAAAGATGGAACATTTAGAAATTCTTAATAAACAATAAAGTTCACAAATCAGCAGCATGGAAGAAGCTTTAAATGATCATGAAAGGAGAATAACTGAAGATGACTCTCAGATTAAATATCTTTTAAAATAAAATAACTGGTTCATTGAAAAAACTGATGATTTAGAAAACAGACAGAAATGAAGTAACATTAGAATGCATGATATACCTGAAAAGTATGAGGGAGATAATATAATAAACTTCTTAACAACCTGGCTATGTGAAACATTAAATCTACCTCAAACTTTATCTTTTGGAATTGAAAGAGCACATAGATTCCTGAGAGCACCTTCTAAGAAGTAAAACTCACCAACTCATTCGATTATAGTTAAGTTTATGTTTATTTATTTTTATTATTTATTTTATTTTAAATTTGTTTTCCAGGAAAGTCTTACTGGACAAAATGTCCTTTTTTAGCAGAGGCCCAGGGAGAAAAGTTCCACATTTACAAATAACCGTAAGATATATATATATAGAACGTACAGCTACAAATATCGCTTCAGTCTCAGATGCAAATACAAAAAGAAAATACACGTTATACATTTCACTGATACAATCATGTAGTCTAGACAGGATACAGAGAATAACAGTACTTCGACTGTAGGTAGAAAACAATCAAGTAGTGTACATATGCTTAGTAGGGTGCACTATTCAAATATAAAAATAAGAGGTTGTGTTCCTTTAGCTTCCTTAAGACATCTATTTCCTAACCAGGGTTTGTGCAAGAGCAGGTCCAGGATTCTGATAGGTGTGATTTGAAAAGTTTTTTTTAAGTTGGAAGTGTTAGTACTTGTTCTGATATTTAATGGCAGGGAGTTCCAAGTTTTGGCTATGCAGTTGGAATAAAGAGAAACTCCAGCTGCATTGTTAGTTTTGAATATATTTAGGAAGGATTTATTAGTGGAAAACGATACAACAATACTCTATTATTGGATAGTCGGTTCATAGATTTTGAAGTACTGGTATTTTTTTCTAGCTGATTTAGTATTCAATGGGTGAAGGTAAGTTGATTATAAGTAAGTAGATTTAGTAGTTCTAGCCAGAATAGTTGTTTTAAAGCCAAACAATGATGGGATCTGAAATTTGTTACTGTGGCAAACTTTGGAATTTTATTATAGCAAGTTTCAGATTTTTCTATCAGAATTCTTAATATTTCTAAGAATTTGTGAGGCGTATAGTAGCACAGAGATAATATGGGTTCTTGCTACAGTGCCCTTTGAAGATTTATTTAGAAAGTGTAGATTTCTCTACAAGGTTCATATTTTTTTTCCTGACCTTTTTTATGGTCTGTGATATGTGTATATAGAATTTTATATTATAGTCAATGACCACTCCAAGTCATTTTGTTTGGAAAACTGGAGAAATAATTGTATGGTTTAATGATGAGATAGTAAATGGTGGGTGGGTGTCTGTAGCTCTAGTTTGATAGAAGAGCATGAATTTTGTTTTGATAGGGTTAAGTATAGGTTGTGAAGTGTTTAGCCAAGATTCCACAGCATTAAATGACTGCGAAGTGATTTTTTTGTATTGTTGAGGTGGTACAAATCAGGGTGGCATCATCCACATATTGAACTACAGAGGCAAGTAGGGTGGCAGTATACAGATTGTTAATAAAGATAATAAAAAGTAAAGGGCTCGGAATAGATCACTGTGGAACTCCCAAGGTTACAGGCAGTAATGAAGAGATATTTTGTTTCCATTTTACAGCTTGCAAGCATCCAGCTAGATATTGCTGGAACTAAATAAGTGTAGAATAGCTTAGTTTAACTTCCAAGAGAGTAGTTAAGAGCTTAGAATGGGAGGCAGTATCAAAAGCTTTGGACAGATCAAAAAATATGGAGGAAACTAAACTGCCATCATTGCTATTGTGATTAAAATGTTAGCAAAGGTAACAAGGGTGGTGGTAGTGATATGATTAGGACAGAAACCATGCTGAGTGTTAGAAGATTGTTGATTATTAGATAGTTCAAGATTTGTGAATGGATGCACCTCTCAAGTACTTTAGATAATGGTGATAGTATAGCTATTGGCCAGTAGTTTGATAATTCTGTTGAGTTTCCACTTTTATGTAGTGGGATAATATGTGATCCTTTCCACATTTTAGGGATTTGTTGTAAGATGGATCAATTTATTAATATCTATACTTGATAGGATATTGTTCTGCAGCAGTTTTTAGATATTCACAAGGTAGATAGTTGGCAGCAAGTGTAGTATTTGCCCTAGCTGTAAGAATTTTTGATGGCAGCCCAGAATTTTTGTGAGTTTCTTTGATGTTTTGATTGGACACTGCTATAGTAATGTATTTTGTCCTGTCTAATACATTTTTAGCTTTATTTCATAGTTCTAGATATGTTTGTTTGTTAGTTATAGTTTTGTCATTGAGACATTTCTCCCAAGCCATATCTCTAGTTTTTAACAAAGATCTTGTTTCTTTGGTTAGCCAGGGGGCATAACTGAATTTTATCTTTATTGTTCTAGTGGTCCAACATGTTTAGGATATTGAGGAAAGTAGAGTTAAAGCATTCAACTGCATTATCTAAAAGGAAATCTTTGAGTGGTGCCCAGATGCATTTTTTTAAACTAGTTATGAAGTCTTGGGGGATAACTTTTTTCTTATCTCAGATTTGATGGTAGGTGGTAAGTTTATGTGGATTTATTCAGTGTCAGAAAATACAAGTTGGAATATGGTCACTGAGGCCTAGTGCAGGAATAACTTTGGCCTGTTTGTAAGGCTCCAGTCTAGGACTGAATGTTTATTTGATGTTTTGTCTCCCCTAGTACAATTTTGGGTTGTTTGTAGGTTAATGTGGTCAGAGGGATTTATGAGAGTTGCAGGAGAGTCAGTCCACATTAAAGTCACACATTATAAATGTTTCCTGAGAGAGGGATGTTGCTGTCCAATTTAGGATGTGTTCTAGAGTAGTCAGTTTGTTCCCCGGTGGAATGTAGGCTCCCACTATGTTCAGATGTTTCTTTGGATTAAATGTTAGTTTAGTAAACAGTATTTCTGTGTTGTTAAAGTTTGGGATGGTTAGGTCTAGAGTTCTAAACTGAGATTTTTTTTTGTAAAGAAAGGTGATACCACCACCTCTTTTCTGTTATCTATCTAGCCTATGTATGTTGTATCCTAGGGGAAGTAGTTCTTTGTTAGTGATGTCTGGCTTTAGCTAGGTTTCTGTTATAAGGGCTATATCTGAAGTATATAGAGCTAGGGTGGCATGCAGTTCTTGAATTTTGTTCATGATGAATCTGAGATTTATACTGAGTAGTAGCAAGTCCATACTTTTGCTGGAGAGAGTTAATAGTTGTTGGGGATGGTGTGCAGTATGAAGATCTAGATGGGTTAGATTTGTCTGGGCATCAGGGTTGGGGTGAATACCCCATTGAGTATGAGCTGTGATGCAATATGAACTACAAATTTTAAGTATTTTGCTATAAACTTATCATGTTTCTGTGTAGCATTAGGACAAGATTGCTGTGTGAATAAGGTAAATGGCGTATGGTTTATGTTTATGGGATTAGTAATGTACATAGATTGTGTGCTGTTATGTTCTGTATGGTAAAAGGTTATGTGAGCTGTAATAGATAAAAATAGCAGGATTTATGAATATAAATTTATTAGGTTGCTTACTACTACTATTTCAGATATGCCCAAGTTAAAGTAATAATGTTATGGGTGGGTAGGAATAATTGTTAGGTGTAATTGAGTTTTGATATGTGGGGGATTTAAAACTATCCTTTTGTCCATTTATGACTTATTACACTAAAAGATGTAAAGCAGCAGGTAGTTAAGCAAGAGGAGTGGGATATATAGGAGTTAGTATGATACAGTTTAATTGGATAACTGGAATGATATAATTTTGAATTCATATTAACTGTGATAGGATTGCTTTACTTCGGGGGAGTGACTATTTGGGAATATGTTTAGTATGTTTAGGCATAGCAGGGATGGGTGGAGAATGGGGTAGGGTTGAGGAGCAGAGAGAGCCTGAGTGAAGCAAGCGTGAACGGAGCAGGTAGAACCAGTCAGTGTGCTTGTGACCAGAAAAAACAATCAGCAAAATGTCTTGGTTGGAGGTGGGTAATAAGTTAAAAGAACTGTAGTCCTTTGATGATTTTTATTTTTAATGCAAGTAGAGCATGAAGTTATGGGAAAGAGTAGTGGAAGCTAGGTTAAGAAGGGAGGTGATGATTAGTGATCAACAGTATGGTTTCAAGCCAGGAAAGAGCACTACAAATGTGATGTTTGCTCTGAGAGTGTTGATGGAGAAGTACAGAGAAGGTCAGAAGGAGTTGCGTTGTGTCTTTGTGGATTTAGAGAAAGCATATGACAGGGTGCCTAGAGAGGAGTTGTGGTACTGTATGAGGAAGTCGGGAGTGTCAAAGAAGTATGTAAGAGTGGTACAAGATATGTACGAGGGTAGTGTGACAGCGGTCAGGTCTGCGGTGGGAGTGACGGATGCGTTTAAGGTGGAGGTGGGATTACATCAAGGATCAGCTCTGAGCCCTTTCTTATTTGCAATGGTGATGGGCAGGTTGACAGACGAGATCAGACAGGAGTTCCCATGGGCTATGATGTTTGCAGATGACATTGTGATCTGTAGTGAGAGTAGGGAACAGGTGGAGGAGTCCCTGGAGAGGTGGAGATATGCTCTAGAGAGAAGAGGAATGAAGGTCAGCAGGACTAAGACAGAATATATGTGTGTGAATGAGAGGAAGGCTAGAGGAAAGGTGAGGATGCAGGGAGTAGAGGTGGCAAAGGTGAATGAGTTTAAGTACTTGGGATCAACAGTTCAGAGTAATGGTGAGTATGGAAGAGAGGTGAAGAAGAGAGTACAGGCAGGATAGAGTGGGTGGAGAAGAGTGTCAGGAGTAATTTGTGGCAGATGAGTACCAGTAAGAGTGAAAGAGAAGGTCTACAAGAGGGTAGTGAGACCAGCTATGTTATACGGGTTGGAGACAGTGACATTGACAAAAAGGCAGGAGTCAGAGCTTGATGTGGCAGAGTTGAAGATGTTAAGATTTGCACTGGGTGTGACAAGTATGGACAGGATTAGGAATAAGTATATTAGAGGGTCAGCCCAGGTTGGAAGGTTTGGAGACAAAGCCAGAGAGGCAAGATTACGTTGGTTTGGACATGTGCTGAGGAGGGATGCAGAGTATATTGGGAAAAAGATGCTAAGGATGAAGCTGCCAGGTAACAGGAAAAGAGGAAGGCCTAAGATAAGGTTTATGGATGTGGTGAGAGAGGATATGCAGGTGGTTGGTGTGACAGAGCAAGATGCAGAGGACAGGAGGAAATGGAAACAGTTGATCTGCTGTGGCGACCCCTAACGGGAGCAGCCAAAAGAAGAAGAAGATTTTAGTTATTTGTAAAAAACACTCTGGGGAAATTGTAACAGACTGCAGTAATCACACAGCTAAAGGGTAATGTTACTTTTCTTAGTATTATATATTAGCAACAGCTATATGGAAAAAAAACAATAGCTATAGTTAACTAAGCTTACTATTTTACCCAACAACAACTAAGGTAAGACAGATACACTTAGAGTTTATTTATCAGATTGTGGGGGTATAAATAAAACAGAACATTCTTGATGTCCTTGGTGGTGTGCTTTCCAAATACCCTTCTAACAAGCCAGTTAATTAGTCAGAGTCTCGATTGTGACCTACATTGATTTTTTTTGATGCTGCAAATTTCTTACTTCCAGAACTTTACAGTTCCTGGCCATTTCAGTTGGTTCACCAAGCACAGTTAAAAGAAATTACAGCTCAAATACTGGATATTTTCAGGGATATTTGCTACAGTTAATGTACTGTAAAGAAAAGGTATAGAATTAATATGTTTGCTGATACTTACAATAGTAAAGCTCTATTTAAATAAAAGCCTGTCTTCACTTACTCTAAGCAAATTTTGTGGCAGCTATGGCATAATACATTATACTTATTTAAACACTTAACAGTATTTAAGTAAAAGGAACAACCAAGACTTGCAGTAAAATAGAGAGATATACATACAGATACAATTAGGAAGCTTAAACACTCTATGTAATTCTTATGGGATCTATGCTACAATATGATATGCTTATGGAAACACTGTCCGTACTACTTAAAAGGAACAATCAAGAGAAAAACATTGCAGAAAAATAAAGAGAATTTAAACATATAGAATCAATTAAAAGCTATAACTCAGTCCTGTAGGATGCTAATAGCATTCCAATTTATATAGAATAATTGTGTGATCACCACTACAATCATTAAACAAATAAAACCGTGTTAAATTTTTTAAGAGAGGCTGTACATTATAAACATAAAACCTAGCCTTAGAGATAATTACTAAAGCTGCTGCATAGTCATTTTAGTAGTACAAAGAGTTATAATATCAGTGTTTCAGAGAAGACCTGTTAATAAGCATAACAGTTTGTATAGAGTCAATATACAAAATTATGTATCATTACCTCTTATGTCAAAAGGCATTCAAATATGAAAGAAAAACAGATGTTAAATGTCATCAATATTCAAAGTCCTGCATTTCAGTAGCATACAGTTTAAGGAGTATTGAAAAAATAGCAAGGGTACTTACATGGGGAGCACACAAGACGATTGAAGAGAAGAGCAGTATCTGGTTTATTTTTTTAAAAATGGTGCCAGATCTTTATCAGGTCTAAATAAAGTAATTAGATACCTTAGGGGGAGGGAGAAAGGATTATCTCATTGGTCAGGTAAGAACCTGCTCTTAAAAGGAAATATGGATCTCTTCAGTGTGCTTGTGGCCAGAAAAAAAATCAACAAAATGGTGTGGGTTGGAGGTAGGTAGGAAGTTAAAGGAACTGTACTCCCTTGGTATAACTTAGAAAACGATCAAATATTAAAAACAGCATGGTCCAGCCCACCTATTTAAATAGGTGAACACATAGTCAGATTTGGCAATGATTATTCCAGTAAAGTAACGAGTAAAAGAAAAACACTGTTTATCACTGATCAAGGAACTTAAAAATAACAATATTAAAGCTACTTTGGTGTTTCCTGCAAGGATAAAATAAATTCATCCTGAAGAAACTGAAATATTTAACATGCTGGAGGAGGCATCCACTTTTCTTAACAACAGTAAAATCCTTAATAATACTGAAGAAATAGAGTGGAACAGTATATCCCTCAAGAGACAGAGTGAGCTGAATTCCTGGAAAACTGCTTCTAAAATTAAAAAGCTTAAAACAAGTGACTTTAATTCTCTGATTACAGGACTTTTATTTTCTGCAGCAATATATTTGCCTTTTAAGTAAAAGGTTTGAACTGGACTTTAAGCTACTAAACATGTGTAAGTATGTATTTATATTGTAAGCCAAAACATTTTTCATGGTGAGGAATATAAACGGTTAGTTTTACAGTTTTACTATATTTATAGTGAAAGATTTAATTTATTTAATTTAATTAAACCTATAAGTGTATTTCTAAATGTTAAACAAATTCTTCCTGTAAGCAAATGTTACTAAATGATAAGCAATGGAACTGGTAACTTTAAGACTATATATATATATATATATATATATATATATATATATATATATATATATATATTTATTTATTCATTTTATTTAACATTTATTTATTGCGAAAGTCCGACTTGGAACAAAGTCAATTTTCAGCAGAGACCCAGGGAGAAACACTCCAGATGCATGTCTTTGTAACATATATATATATATATATATATATATATATATATATATATATATATATATGTAGAAGTTAAAATGTTTGTTTATTTTTTGCTTAGTTTGTGTATTGCTGGGTTAACTGAATGTCATATATAAATAATATGCTAATTAGAAGTGTTAAATTGCATTATTTTATTTTCTTTGTTCCTGTTTAACACATTCTTTTCACAGGTCATTTATGAAGCAAGCAACACTTAAAGAATGCTTGAAACAAAAGAATGTTTCTGTTGTGTCAGAGATTAACTTATACTAATGTTGAATGAGTGAATACTTTAGCAATATTTAATGGATAATTTATACTACTATTACAAATCTAGGTATATAGCACACTTTGTTGGATTATTTAATACTTGCGATTAATAGAAGAGGATTATTAAACTTTTAGGTAGCAATGCAGGGAATAGTTTAAATGGCAAAATATATAAATTAATAGTCTCATTATTTTTCACTTATATATAATATTATATTATTTGTAAGTCATGGTAGCTTTGGTCTAGTTTTTTGATGACTTTTTAGGTATTGGTAGTTACAGAGATAGAAAGTAGTTTGTCTATTCAATAGGCAAACTAGGAACTTCAGTGTCCACCATAGATTGTGTTTTATTAGCAATATATACATTATAGTTGTAAATTTGCCTTTGTTTTAGTTAGCAGTTTCGTTTTCAGAAAGGAAGAATTCAAAAAATGTGGAATGATAAGATAGTGTTGGTGGAATGCATTAGAGTCTTATATAAAATTAAATTAATATGGTGGATAAATGTGTCATATTAATTTAAAAAAATTAAGTGCACAGTATGGTTGTTTTTAATCTGTTATCAATTAATGTGAAATGATTAAATAATGGCAGCAAAAGGAAATCATTAATGAGATATCTAAAATTAAAGAGAGAGATATATAATATTTAAATAACTTAGGTTACAAAATGTTATCATTTGCTCCTTTTAACAAAAAGAGGAGAGGAACTGCTATACTTTGGAGAAATTCTATGGTAATGCCTATGAATGATCCCAAAGGAATTTATGCATTTGTAATTATTAAATATAATGGGGTCTATATTAGTTCAGCAAAACTCCAATTCCGTGAATACCTATTCATCAACCCCTATTCAGTGAACATCCTTTGACCGAACATTCAGATCAGCAAACATTTTTCCCAGGGCACTGAGTTAGCTGGTCAACATGTGGAAATTTGCCCTTTTCCACACTATAGTGAGATCTCAGAGTTGGTATATATAGGTATGGGAGTTGTTGGGGTCGCAGCCACCACAGTGGGGATGCTGGAGCATAGCCCCCCGATTTGGTGGGCTTGTTATACTGCAGTATGTATTACTCAGTATGTTGGCCTACTAAATTAGTTAACTGGGAAAATGATTACTGATTTGTGCATTCAATGAAAGGGTAATTTGCTGAATAGGGGTCAATGAATAGATATTCACAGAACTGGAGTTTCAATGAAATAATATAGACCTATACAATGGCAAACTCTATACACTAGCTAATTTTTACTGGATCCCTGGAATAGATGCAAGAGTAGATAATGGTCATTTAAATTTATTACAAAGTCATTGGAAGGGTAGTTTAATTTTAGCAGGAGATTTTGACCTCATATCTTGTACAGAAGATACAAGTGAACAGAAAAAAAAGCTAAAATACTTGCTAAGGCACTAAACAGATGGATTATTATAATAATTTAGTTGATTAACTAGTAAAAGCAAAAGATAACTAATTGTTTTTTACTCATTATTCTTATGCACATGGACCACAAACTAGAATTGATAGGATTTATGCCTCTATAAATTTACTAAAAAAGTGAATTGTTTTAAATCTATTCCTTGTCTGTTATCTGGTCATAATGCACTAAGTGTTAATATATTAATGGCTAAAAGGACATATGATTAAATTAAAAGAATTTAATACTTACCTAAAAAACAATCTGAGATTTTTTTTTTTTTTTTACCTTTGAATGATAATGGTCAGGTTAGTAAAGTCATATTATGGGACTCCTTAAAATGCATATTAGAATAGAATAGGAAGATGGACTAATAATAAAATAAAAGAGTGTGATAAAGAGTTGTTAGAAATGCAAGATGAGATACACAAAGTGACAAAATATCAAACAGTTTTAATGCATAAAGTGGTGATAGCTTTACAAAAAATAAAATTGCACAGTTATATGAAAACTTCAAAAATCTACATAGATTAGCTAACAGAAGTAAGATGTTAAGCAAAAAGGCACAAATCAATAATATCTGAAATCCAGACACTAATAAGCTTATTTCAGACATAGAAGAAATCCTCAATATTTTAAAAGTGTCATGAGGATCTTAAGAAATATAAAAATAGTAATCCTGATCATTACAAAACTGCCCAGTATTTGAATACAAATGTTACTAATATACTTAACGACCAACAACTATATTTGCTAAATAGGCCTATTACCCTGATAGAAGTTAAATAAGTTTTACAAAAATGGAAAATGGTAAAGCTTTAGTGTTAGATGATTTAAGCATGGAATTATATATTCTGCTTCTGTTAAATATTTTAGAATTACTGAGTGACATTTCAGGATAATTCAGAGTGGCAAAATAATACCTCCATCATGGAAATTTTCAGAAATCTCACCTATACTTAAACAAGGAAAGGATAATAAGTTGGTTTCCTCATATAGACCTATTTCATTATTACATGTAGATGAAAACATATTTACTTCCATGTTCACTACAAAATTAAGAGATATAGTAGATAAATTAATTAATAAAGATCAAACATGATTCATAGTCAATAGATTAGTGCATGGTAATATAAAAAGTGTAGTAACTATCTAAGATTTAGCAAAAGGAATGAATAAAAAATGTCTGTAGTTAGCTTAGATATCAAGAGAGTTTTTAATTCTGTAGATTGGAACTACTTAACAATCATCTTATATTTAGCCAAGAAAAAAAGATTTACGGGATAGAATATCACTTATTTTCTAAAGCCATGGCATCCCATTTCTATAAAACTAGACCAAAGCAAGCCTCTAGTTACACAAATGATGCATTACTCCTTCATGCTCTAGACCCATTTTGGGGCACTCCAATAATATATTGCTTCCTTTTATATGACATAAAGGAGGAGTCCTTAGTATCTGAATGGTAAAGGTCAGCTCTGAACCAGTGTGAACAGTATGATCAAGCGCAGCCCTCAGCTAACAATACCAGGGACTCTATTAAGAGAAATAATGAATTTTCAAACTGAGCCTCAAAATAAGAAGGATATGGTGGTCTTTAATCCTAATATAGAAAACAATGAAGATTTAAGCTACTGCATTATTCTTTTCTCAGTTAAAAAATCATTACAATGGATGTCATTCTTAATCAAGAAAAGGACTGCAAGAAGAAGATGAATATGGGACATTCAGTGAGTAAGTATATTGGACAATATATGACCCAAACACTCCTTGACTCTAAGAGATATAACTTGAGTGCCTTTTGAACCACAGGGCATGCCTTGGCAAAGAGCTTCACCTTGCATGATGTACAAATTCTTGTCCAGACTCACTTTTCATTACATTCATCCTCATTTAATACCCTGGCATGATGGGCTAACAAATGGACTTCATCTCCTTGCTACTCACCACCTAATGCTTGCAAACAGGAGTTCTGTATGACTGTGGATTTTTATGGCTGTAGCACAATGTTTGTACTTCTTGATTTGTTATTAGATATAGTCCTTAAATAGTGCTAGCATTTATTGATAGATGATTCTGGTTTGCAGACAAGAGCTTACTAAAATTTCTATGATATATTTTAATAAGTACAGTGATGCTTGGCCCAAGCTCTCCCTTTCAGAGTAATGTTACCAGTGACATCAGGCAAATCTCTGAAGCAGGGTTAGAGCACCCAGTTAAATGAGCTCTAGAGTGCATTAGAGTGGGAGGTCACAAAGAAGTTACTTAAGTAAGGACCTTGCCTATATTGTAACGGTTTAGTTAGGAACCTCCTCAACTAGCGATGTCAGTATCTAGTACCTCAAAAATGAGTGTAACTGTCCCCTGAATACTGACGAGTCTTAGAAATACTCTTCATAGCTGCTTCCCTTTCTACCATAGCCCATTTATTACTCTACTGATGTACCCTTAACACTCTCTCACTTGTAAGCTAAAGTGACGTACTATTGTTTACTTGGCTGCTGTCTGTCCTGTCTGTTCCAAGTACCTCACTCCTAACTCCTAACTCTCTGTCTACTTTCTCTTTTCTGGACTGGCTTTGTTCTACCTCGTTTAGTACTCTCATACTGTTACTTGATATGCTGTCATTTTTTATCTCATGTTTATACTATATTCATTATTTTTCATGTTAATGCTTTCCATCTCTTTGCTGTTAGTTTTTAACACTGCCACTGCTATTGCTATGTCCTAGCGTATTAATATTTTTTATTTTATTTTTTATTTATCATTTGTTGACCGGAAAAGTCCAACTAGGTTCCACAGAGCCTGTTTTCAGTGGAGGCCCAGGGAGAAATGCTCCAGATGCATGTCTTTTTTAATACATTTTTGCTTACCTTTTGCTGATCCTGACGATTGTTTTCATGCAGTACTCTAACTGATCCCACTCAGCTTTGCTTCCCTCTCTACCCTACCACTATTCCTACCCAACCCTGACATAATTTTCTTTATACTGCGCATACCATTCACTTTCCAAATTCCAACATATCACAGAACCCCTAACTCCTCCAACCTGTAGCAACATAACCATCACAGTAGTAAACATTCACATGTGCTCACCCTTCCTAATCACAGAAATTAACATCTGCCTCATCTGCTCTTCTCACGCCTGAATTTCATTATCTGTGCCCTTATTTATAGTCTGCTCCTTATACTTCTGACTGATTTCAAATATAACTGGCATTCCTCCATTTCCTTTCCCTTCATTGCATAATTAGTTCTAAATCATAAGAGATAAAACTATCTTCACTCACTTATCTTCATTAACTCCATCTCTGCCTCCCTCCACTTTATACTGCAACTTACTCTTTCTTCTTCTCTATAACCAGTGATGCCTCTTTTTGCCACTACTAACATCCTATTTAACAATCACTGTACACTTTCACCTCTGTACACTTCTCCTATTGCAGTTTACTCTGCATGCTACAAAATCAGTGGTAGCTATACCAATATATGGGTCTATATCAGTCCATCACAAGGGCTGATGATCGAACACCAGATGTTTGAACTGTGAAGTTTGAACACTGATTATCGCGAAACCACGGAACACCAAATTCTTTCCCAAGGAAAGAATTTGGTGGGCTGTTTCTGTGGCTTCGCGATTATCAGGACTGTGGTGGGAAGTTACGGGTTGGGGTTCAGGTAAGTGTGCGATTGTGTGAATGTTAGGGTTAGGGCACGGGTTAGGTGAGTTAGGGTTATGGTGCAGGTGAGGTGGGTGTGTGATAGTGACAGACTTTAGGGCTAGGTTGGGATAGGTGAGTTAGAGTTAGGGGGCGGGTCAGGTGAGTGTGCCATAGTGACAGACCTTAGGGTTAGGTTTTGGGTTAAGGTAAGTGGATAGATAGTAGTGCATGCACAGTTTAGTGCAGGGTTAGATGTAGAATTTTAAGTGTTTGTGTGTGGATTGCTGTTTTTTTGGTGTGCTTGTGTTGTGTGTGTGTTTCTTGGAACAGTGACTTTTTTCCCCCTTGGGAAAAAAATCTCTGTTCTAAGACTTCGATGTTTTTGTACGTCGTAGTTAGAAGTTTGAACATATGGTGTTCGAACTTCAGCCATTTTGGTGAACTGATATAGACCCCCAATATATCTCCCTGCCTTTATAATCTCTCACCTTGTCTTTATTTTAAGCAGAAAATACTTTACTATCACCCCTCTACCCAAACAATAGAACTCTTACAGTTCCCCCTCTAAATTGATACAATACCTCTAAAAAATCCCAAAATGTAGTGATATGCAAAAAATACTAATTAAACTAAAAAGCAAAAAAAAAAACCTCTACAAAATTGCAACGTAACTTAACCTTCTTCAACCATCACCTCAAACTATACCTCTTTCCTGCTGTACTGTCCTACCATTAAACCATCACCTATCTATACAAATACAATTAGCTCATTAAACCCCTCACCCCATCATTCTCCCACTGGTCTTCCAAAAAAATAAATATTGTCAAGCCTAGCCAATTTCCTCTTTGAAGGTGAGACTCACAGCATTTATCTGGTGTCTATGAGATAAACCACAAACCAACCCCAACCCCAAATGCTCGACTTGTCTCTTTCTCTCCCTATTCACACATCAAAAAATTCCAAAATGCTGAAATGTGTGTATCACCACTAAAGCTTAACAATAACAATAACTATGTTTTGTTACAGACAATATCACACCTGGAAATAATATACTAACTTTGGAAGAAATCCTATCCTGGGCAACTAATAATATACATTACAAAAAAAATCATACTAGGAGATGTAAAAACATATATCTTTATAGTTACACACACACATGATCAAAATATCCACTATATTTAATAATACAAAAAATAAGGTGTAATTATAGACTGGATATGTGTCTTTGGCCATATTTAATTTACACCTTCTGAAACCTTTCCAAAGTCACTTAGTGACTACCTTCCAGCCAATACCTATAGAAATGCCACCCACCAACCTAACACTCCCCAACTTGAAACATCCAAAAGCCTTTCTAAATTCAATAAAGACTCCTTCATTAAAACATTGAAATCCTTTAATTGTTCAGTACTAAACACTTTCCCCCTCGGCAAGGCAGTCAAAACTTTTAAAACTTTATTCTTAAATACTTTGAAGACTCACACAAATTAACCAGCTCACTCCCCAGACTAAAACTACAATGTCTAACAGAGACAAAACTTGGAAAGAATGGCTTAAAATTAAAACTTGCTATAACCTGAAAAAAGCTGTTCATGAGTTTGGTCATAGTCCTAAGTCTGATTCCTTCATTTTCCACTCACAGATTGCGTGATCCTAAGTAAGTGCATTAATCCAGTTAAGAAATAAAAAAGAATAGCTTATACTCTCATCTAAGTACTCTAGTAGGCCTGCTCCCATGCACTCATGTTCAATGTATGTTCAATAGCTGTCTGCTTTACTGTGGAGTTTGCTACTGCTGCTGGTACTTTGAAGCTGACTTAATAAAAAAAAAAAAAAAAAAAAACATGAAGATTTGAATCTTCATAGATAAATACGAAACTAGCTGCTCCATAGACTATTTTTAAGCCCAGCCAATTTCCCTTCACAAGTTAGAATCATACTGTACACTGTGACTGTAGGCACATGCCTTAACCATTATACCAACCCAAACAAACCATAAACATGTGCTTATATGTTTATACCACTGCATCTTTTGCAGAATCCCCTGTACTTTATGGGCTGTATTCAGAAACTGCTATGCAACCATGGAAAGGCAAAACAGCACAGTCCAGGTAGTACAATGCAGCCCAGAGTTAACTGAAAATGTAGAAATCAATCAAGATAATTCACTGGCCAATATCCAATAGTTTTTACAGTGACTGTATATATGTGACAATGGACTCATGAGCTCATAAGCCAAGAAACATACATGTAGCATGCTCTTGTTAACATGCATGTGTGGAGGGCCTTTATAAAGGCTACATGGCAAATTCATTGTATTTTTTACAATATATTGGTAAAAAATCAATGTATAGGGCAGTCAGAAAGAAAGAATAACAATGAGATGATGAGCCAGATCAATACAATAAGCAAGGTATAGAGATTCAGATTTAATTTAAAAGTTTTATATCAAATTTTACTGCAGAAACACAGACAGGCATTTGCTAAACAAAGAAAACACTCCCACACTGAAAACAGACTTAGCTTGAGCAACAGTAAATTTATTTTCCCTTGAAACTTACGTTTATTGAAAATGCATCCAGCAATCCATTAAAATGCAACAGACATGCTGAGGTTCATGGTCAAACAGCAGATAGTGAAGCACTTATTACCGACTATGTGAAGGGTACAGGAATTAGAAAGAAAATGTGCAACACATCTGTTAACAGCCTGGGCCAGCCCACTACAATAGTGTCCCTTTTCAGGGACAGCCCAGGAGCCCTGTCTAGTGAAGTTGCTTGGTCACTGTCACTCAATGGACAAGTTAAGGCTAAGGAAATCATATGCTGCACTACAAAATAATGCTCATAGCCTTATTCATTTGCAGTACATACCAAAAAGAGTTGTAACCACAGTGCATTTCACATTGTGTGCCTGCAAAAACAAGCTAATGTAGTCACAGATAACGTGTTTATGTTCATTGTTCTATGTATATTTTTGTGGGTTTCCTCCGGGTACTCCGGTTTCCTCCCACATCCCAAAGACATGCTGTAGGTGGATTGGACACTCCAAATTGGCCCTAGGTGTGAGTTTGTGCATGTGTGTGCCTTCTGTGGAAGGTTGGGTGCTGGGCTGGCAACTTGACACTGTAAAACTCCACTGCCAATCATGAGCGGACAGGTGATCCGCTGTGGTGACCCCTAAATGGGAAAAGCCGAAAGAAGAAGAAGAAGAAGTTCTATGTATATTTTTATTTTGATTTGTTCTACTAAGTTATGTTTTAGCCTTAGCATGATTTATTTCAAACTGTTTACAGCTGAGTAGCCACCCCCCCAGCTCCAGCCACAATACCTCCCACTCTATGTCCTGGGTTGCTCATTGACTAAGCATTTTTGTGCCATCACTATCCTATCATCTTCCAATCTAATGCTAGGCCCAACAGCCTCTAGACCAATAGTCTCATAGTCTGACAGTCTACCTAATATCCCCAACCTTCCCTCCCTCCTCTGCTCCTGCCCCCCGGTACATTGTCCAGCCCCTTGCCCAAGCACATTGGAACAAACCTGTAGACCAACTAAAAAATACCCCATTTACAATCTGGCCCAATCCATAGGCTAAACCCTATCCACACTGGCCTGCTCCAAAACAATCACATATATTTCTCCAGACTCTTTGACCAATAAGATAAGACTTAGGTCCACCAATATGCTAGCACTGGCAGGCTATCTTACACTCAGCATTGGCTTAACCTACACTCAAATAAAAAGCCATTCTTTATTTTTTCGACCAATCATATCATCCTCAGTTCCCTGCCCCAGCACACCGTTCTATCGTAATCTCACACCATTCACCTATTATTTCCCACACAAGTTGACCAATAAATTACCACTTGGGTCCCCCAATAAGCTGCCTTCAGGAGGCTCCATTCTGATATGCATAGGTTTTCCCAAATACAAATCAAACAGCTTTCTCAACATATTTCAACCTTCTTGAATCTTCTGCTCATATGGAGGGCCAAGGCTATGTCTCTCTCTCTCTCTCTCTCTCTCTCTCTCTCTCCTTCATCTCCATATTTTTTTAGTCTTCTAGTATTTACTCATAGACCATCAGTTACAGACCCTTGTTTGACTGCATACACCTGTGATTTTTGCTTACATTTGAATGAATGACAAATACATTAATAGTGTTCTAAATGTGTATTTCATCTCACTACTTTGAGAACATACAGTCGAAACCATTGAAGCACCATCTCCTCCCAACCTCTTAACTCAAGAATCAGAAAGAATGAAAGACCAAAATCAGGATCCAATTTTAAGTATCTGTCTTACATACTTAAAAAGTTACTGGCATTACAGGTTTTGCAATAGCAAATATTTTCTGGGGAATATGAAGTCTGAAACTCACATTTGCCATTATTATGTCACTGCAGTCCACAATAATTTATTAGAAAAACACAAATTTTATGAGGAAGATACCACAAATTAAAAGAACATATTAGCAAGAGCTGAGAAGGGTGGCCATGGTGGTGCCGTGGTTAACGTTGCCACCTCACAGCAAGGGGTACTCTGGTTCAATCCTCAGCTGAGATACCTACTGTATGGAGTCTGCATGTCCTCCTTGTGGTTGTGTGGGTTTCCTTTGGGTGCTCCAGTTTCCTCCCACATCCCAAAGACATGCTGTAGGTGGATTGGCCACTCTAAATTGGCCATTTGTGTGCCTTCTGTGGAAAGTTGGGTGCTGGGCTGGCAACTTGACACTGTAAAACTCCACTGCCAATCATGAGTGGACAGGTGATCTGCTGTGGTGACCCTTAACTGGAAAAAGCCAGAAGATTAGTAATAGCTGAGGAATTTACCTTCTCTCTCTTTCTAAATACACACACACACACTCTCTTTTGTGGGTCTAAATTAGTGGCAGGCATTAAAACCAGGTAAAGGAAGCATGGCATCACTGCATTAATTAATTCTGTAATTATACAGATGTCTGTGTTTTTAGGGTTAGAAATGTCTTGAGGGTAGACAACTTTTTGTTTAGCTTCTAGCATTGATCAGTACCATGGTAAAATAGATATTACTTGAACTTGCTAGATTGGTAGGTGTAGTAGACTGACTTTCCTGAAAAGGTACTCTATGAGCAGGAAATGTCTTTATAAATATATGGAAGCCTTAAGGACAGAGGTATATGCTACCACTAGTGAATTGGGTAGGACTGTTGATCATCTCTTTCCAAGCTGATACACATTATACCCCATAGAATGATATCAATTACTGATCCAGATGTTAAAGTATATATTTTTATTTTTATTTGTATTATGGTTTCATTCATTGCAAGGGCAGAATATTACCCTACATTAGTTGCTTACCAGCCTCAGAAACATACAGTGAGAGCTTAGCCATGTTTTTCTTCATATACTCCTAGAGGGAGCATTAAAGGTTATTTACTTTTAGATGTGCAATGACCAGATCATATGCTTATCTGCCTCAGATCTCATCACAATCTCATTTTGCCCTTACCTGAGGAAGGGCATACCACATCAGTCTTATCTTTCTTTCCTTGATATGCTTTGCTACGTTTATTACCCCATTCTCACACTTGACCGATGCATCTTCACTCAGGAATGTTTTAATGCACTTTTCATAACCACCTAAATGATCACTGCTCTTCCCCATTTCCCTTCCTCTCTCTCAACAACATTCATGACTTCTTATGAAAATCTTCTGGCCAGACTACTGCATCCTGTTGCTAGCTACATCTCCATTTGTGCTGGTCAACTCACTGAGCTATTATTGTCTCTATTTTTGACACTGTTTTTAAATAAATAATACTAATACTGCATGTAAACAATAAATAAAATTAACAAATGTCAACAGTATTCCGTATTCTACTTCACCCTTCCTGTAAAAGTATTGCATAATTTTAATTCTCCTTTGTGTACAAGTGTTTGTTTCATCTATTTACCACTGTTTTCAGCCTTGCATATCTTTATTGTCTGCTGTCTTATTCTTCATGGATATTTGAATTGCTTTGCAATTTGTCCTGTTGTACTTTTATTTACATTTGATGTGTAATGACACTTAATAATGTTACTGTACTCAACATATTTTGTACTACGTAAAGATTTTCATCTTTATTCTCCGCTGAAAAGGTGTCTTTTGTCCTAGCTGGACCAGCCCATTAAATGAATGCAACTTATGTGATAAATAATAAAATAATATTTTGGTAAAGGGATCTAAGAACTTTGGTGACACTGCAAATTCTGGTTCCCTGAGAAAGAGCTGACTGTCACTCTGTCTCAACTCATCCTGGTGACTGGAGTATCAGTAGGTATATTGGTTCACCTATGCCAAAGCCACTTTCATGTGTGGCAGTAGGCCTTGTTTGCTTCTAAAGCTTCTGCAGACCAGCTTTGGTAAGCCTTTTTGTGGTAGAAACAGTATTGTGTTTGGTGTGTGAGGTGTGATGGTGCTGTTGAAGTTTAGGCACATTGTCAAGTTGCATTGTGGTTTAGGAGGCTTTTGAAGTATTTTTTGTACCTCAGCAAATTTAGGTTTGGTGCAATATGTGTGATGTAGTGGTAAAAGTGTATAGTGAGCACTGAAGACCTTTATACATGAATGATGTATGAGTTTTGCCTCCAGTTCATTTATCTATATCTCTCACAAGTGCAATTTGTGCCTGATAACACTAAAAGGTTGTTGATGAATATGAGGCGGTTCCCAAATTACTTCTAAGTGTCTAATTCAAGTATATTGGCAACAGAGGTGGTACAGACAGGATGTACAAGATATTGTAATGATAGTTTGGTGAAATGCATAAAAGAAGCAAAGGCAAAGCAAAAATGGATGAAGGGTGGCAATGTTCTTAGTGCTATATTACAAGAAAGAACAGAAGTTATAGATGTGAGTGCCACAAATTATTGCAATCATTATATGGCAGTCACAACTCATGGTCCAGAAACTGCAGATTTGACAGTTGTCTTCACAAGGTGGCAGTCTGCTGCTCTAAGCATAGGTACAATGCCCACTTCAGCATGTACCTTGCCAAGCAAATGCAGCAGTTGGAGAGACCACAGAAGTTCCTGACCAGAAAATCCAGGGTCTTAAACACCTATCCTATACAGATAGGCTAAAATCCCTGTCCCTCTACTCAGTCTCATACAGACTGCTCAGAATTGACCTGTGTCTGACATACAAGGCCATTTCAGACCTAGCCTTGATGGAGTTGCTGCATATCTGTAAGGCAAACTCTACTCGTGCAACCCGCATGCAAGGCCTTAACCTTGTCTGCTTGTTGGTGGGATAGATTTGTGTCCCAAATACTCCCCCATCTGTGGAATAGACTCCATTTCCATGTCAAGCAGAGTACCTCTTTAGCCGTCTTTAAGAGGAACCTGGACAACAGGATGAGAAACAGAAAATATGCCCCTGGGCTCCCACCTCTGTCTCTGCTGCACAGGGGAAACAGGTACTGACTTTGAGGGAACATGGAGGAAATTCTTGGCTAGGCTTATAAGGGCCTCCCAGCCAATAGTCTAGTATCATCCTATGAACCTATAAACTTAAGAGATCAGATAATCTGAATTAGTGATAGACGAACAGACACTCACTAGTTACTATGTAGCATGGGTTTATGCAGGTGTGTGTGTGTGTGTGTGTGTGTGTGTGTGTGTGTGTGTGTGTGTGTGTGTGTGTGTGTGTGTGTGCGTGCGTGTGCATGCATGTGTATGCACATGTGTGTGTGTGTGTGTGTGTGTGTGTGTGTGTGTGTGTGTGTGTGTGTGTGTGTGTGTGTGTGTTAGCATGCCCACGATGTGGTGGCTTGTACTCTTCCTGAAATGCAGGAGCCAACTAGCCAAACAGATTCTGTTTTCTGCGGCCACATCCCTACCCCTCCTCAGCTGAGGGACAACTTAAAAAAGTCCATTTTCAAGTACCTGGAGGCTTTTGAAATGAAGGAGCTAATCAGGTCATGTTTCTCTGCCTTGCCTCAGATTTTGCTAGGAGAAAAAAAGAAACATGTTTTTAACAAACTGTAGTAAACAGCTTGTTACAAATGTAGCAAACAGTTTGCTAGAGTTTGCACTCCATTCAGAGCATTGCAGTGCTCAGGTTTAAAAAAAAAAAAGAAAGAAATAAAAGAAACAAACAGATTTCTTTTTATTTTAAACTGCACCAAACTGCCTGCTACAGTCTAGACCACACTGGAAGTGCCTATAGTGCTCAGACTTTAATTAACAAAAAGAAAATCAGGCAGAGGACTCCTTTCAGAAGTTGATAAGGCATGCAGAAAAGAAAGAATTACTATTATGTTTTGATATAAAATAAGGATTGAAGCCCTTCAATTATCTTTATGAGGAATGGTTGTACTTTCTCCATCTGGGTCAGATTGTATTGTTGTACCTTATCCATCAGGGTCAAGTGGCACGGGATTATAGGACAGAGTAAAATATTCTATAACTAGCCTGACAAGAGCTTTAAACAGTGTGACAATTACATCTCTGCCAATAATTTCAAGACAATTGCAAATCAGATGGGCAACTTCATATTTTGGGAGACTGCAGTAGCTATATAGGTATCAAAGCAAGGCGTCATCCACATGGACTCCATGGTCTTTGTCAGTGTTTACTTGTTGCCCAGAAATAGTGAACAAAGCTAGTGATTATTATCATCATCATTATTATTACTATTACTACTAACATTATTATTATTTCTGAATGTCAGAATGATACATATTTTGATACTGAACCAAGGTAATTTCAACTGCACCATTCTTATATACTGTTAAGTGCTGTTTGAACAGGCATATAGTATCAGCAGACTTGAAGACAATGTTCCCAAGAATGCAGTCATCATTATGTTTGGTGAGTCAGAAAATGAAGTCATTTTTGACACCATAGAAAGTGATGATAAAAAGAAGAGGCTCCAGGGCACATCCTTGAAGGATTTCACTGGTGACAGGCAACTATAAGAATAGGAGTCCTCCTGTGCTTATTGTGCACAACCATGTAGACATTTGTGGATCTAAGTTACTACAGTTTCAGTTACCTTCAATTCCCTGTGTTTATGCATTATTTCATTATGGGGTATAGTTTCAAACACTTAAGCCAAATTAATGTAAGCTCCATGGACTGATAAGCCTTTGTCAGTGGACACAATCACACTTTCAAAACAGCTGTACTGGATTAGGTTGTGGGAAGGATATTTTATCATGTTTGCCTGAAAAGGTTCCAATGTGATTCCTTCAGTCACTTCAGTTATGATTGTGAGGCTAATGGTGTGCAATTATTGGACCCTGTGGAAGCATCTCCACTGTTGACTAGGTTCACCATAGCATCCTTATAGATATCATGGCCATGACCACTTTTTAATACTATAAGATGAATGTATGTAAGGGGGGGGTCTATTGTACTAGTTTTGACTGCACATATTAGGCTTCTTGCAATCTCACCAGTATTTCCAACACTACTGAGAAGCAAAGCTGACCATTTTGGATGTAATTTCAACTGGAATTGTGCTGCATGAAAGAAAAGTGAACAGGACTGCCTTTTTTGTCTGAGCTATATTCCAAATATGCATATAACTGCTAGTTCTACATTTTGTTGATATTATTTTGTTCCTGCACACTGTAGTCTTGTGTATTATAGTTAATTCATGATTTTTTTTATCCTTATTGACCAGATTAGTCTCATTAGGTTAGTGGCCTCATTGCAGGGGAATTTTGCCAAAGGTATGAAGGAACTTCCTCTTGTCTTTTCTCTTTGGCAGTGCTAGATGGGGCAATGGTGCTGCTGCTGTTGTAAAGAAGAGGTGCAACAGAAATAGCTGCATGGAGGAGGAGAGAAAAGCTATGGAGAGTTTGAAAGTGGAAAGTCAGAATTTGAAGAACAAAAATGTTTGCTATGGTAAATCAAAATGCAAATGAATATTCCTATACAGTGGCTGAGAGGAATGAGCAGTGTTTATCCATCTCAATGGAAAATGAAGTAAGCAAGTCCAGTGGAATAGTTCAGGTAAAGAACTGCCATCAGGAGGGCTTGTAGATGATGATCATAATCAACGTCAACCCCCTTTTTCCCATTCTCTACATGGGGCCAAGTTGTCATGGCAGTTGTCTCCATCTCTTTACTCAATGCCACTTTCCTGCCTTACTCAACACTCATGATTGACTGTTGCAAGTCTTCTCTCACATCATCCATCCACCACTTTGCTGGACACCCTTGTTTCCTCTTGCTTTCTTTCTGTCTGTCCCAAAACGTCTTTACCAGACTGTCTTCTGCTTTCCTGCACATGTGCCTGAACCACCATAATCTGTTCTTTTTGACCTTTTCTGCAACTGGAGCTACTTCGGCTTCTGCTCTTATGTCCTCATTTCTTCATTTCACAGTGTGCATCCTACCACCTGTCTCAGGCACTTCATCTGCATCACCTCTATCTTCCTCATCTGTTTTGCCTTTACTGCCCAGGCATCTGTACCATACAGTAATACTCATCAACCATAGTTTTGTACACCTTACTTTTCAGCTTCATTGGCATTCTTCTGTCACACATGATCCCTGACACACTGTGCCACTTGGCTGCAGCTCCTCTGATTCTAGCTTTGACCTCCTCATTCAGACTTCCATTCACCTTGACCACCCCTCCTAGATACATGAAGCTGTTAACCTGTTCCATTATTTTTTCCTTCTGTATCAATTCTCAACTTCTTCTGATTTTCCCCATTTGCTGTCATTCCAGCTGTCTTATCTGCACACAGATTGTGGATGATGTTCTGTTGTAAATAAGCAGTAGAATGATCCAGGTGACAGCTCTGCTATTCATGGGGTGAGATAGCAGATAAGTTTTTCAAAGACTTAAGGATAGGATATGGAGAAGGAACAGGTGATGTGGCAGTAGTGAATGCAGCAGTTACAGTGAAGAATGTATCAGTTAAAACTTGTGCAGCAGTGACAGCAGGTGAAAAAGAACAGTAGCCACAAAATGCAAATAAATAATTGTTTTAAGAAGAAGAAATGGATAACTGTGCCAATACGAACAAAAAATGAAACTGTAGTAGACAGATATTATGTATGGCACAATTTGGTAAATGTTCTAGGATTTAAAGATGAAGAAATTTGGTCTTTTGTACACATAGGGACAAAGACTTTTTCTGACATAACATTTGAATCTGAGGGATTGAGATAGCATTTCTGGACCTGTGTGACAAAAAGTACATTTATTCGTGCAATAATTATTTATTTTCTGAGTTTCTTAAGTGTTAAAAATGTTACCTTGCAGATTAGAACTGATGAACTGGAAGAAGATGTTAAAAGTGTTATTTTTGTAGCTGATTATAGAGGTACATTAAGTTATGCTTACCAACTTAAATTGTTTCTTTTGTGGGAATTTTTACATTTATTTAATGATTGTGACAAGATAAAATGTCACCATTGTGGGAAGAAAGGTGTTTGTTTGAATGCAAGCTACATAGAAAGGGACACTTTTGGATGGACTGTCAACAAAAGATAGTAAACAAAGAAAAAGAAGTGGAAAGGGAAGAAAACATACACAAGGAAGGAGAACAAGAGGCTGAGGGAAAGAGTGAATTAAGTGAAGAAGACACTGCAGAAGAATTAAAAATATGGAAGTGGAAAGAAGGAGAAAGTTTGCATGCATGAAGAGATGACAGCAGAAGGGATTGACATTAAGAATTTTTTTTAATTCTAGTCAGTGAAAATTTTGATTCTGGGGATCAACGATTATTTGAACATAAATCCAAGAAAAATATCCAATAGAGGAAAGAGTAAAAATAAGAAAAAATATTTTACATAAACTTAAAAAAAGAAGGAAAAGCAACAATTCTAAAATGCGTTCAGTAAACGTAAACCACATTATTAACATTGTAAGAAGAATAGGGATACTGGAATGGCATGCTAAATTTGATGTGGACGTTATTATGTTAGAGGATGTAAGATTCCTCACAAATGAAGATAGACTGCACACAGAAAAATTGTTGGGGTGAAAATATAATATGGAACTTAGGAAGTTAAAGTTGTTCTGGAGTTGTGAATCTCAGTTGGAAAAACCACATTTATAGAAATTTAGCATTGTATGCTTATACAACTAACAAAGAAAGACAGAGGGCCATATTTACAAAAGCTTGCACGGAGTGCAAGAAGAGTGTAGGAGCTCAAGGAGGCAATATGTCTGCCGTGCGATCCAGGTACAGCCAGCAGGGGCGTGCATGGGAGTTGTTAAAGCTACTCTTGCATGGACAGCATCATGGTATGCAAATGACCTCATTTGCTGCTGAAAGCTATGCAAATGAGGTAAATTTTCAATCCAGGAAACACTAACCTGTCCGTGGAAGATTAGTGTTATCTGCGGAAATGTACTCCGTTGGTAACGGAGTACCGTTCTGAAAATAGCAAAATGGAGCTATGACAGCTCCAAATAAAGGATGCATACAGTTGAGGAAGCATGCCAATGGCCAAATATAAGGCCATTGGCATTTATAAATGCTTAAAATGATTAAAATCTAACTTTTTTTCCCCGATCTCCGATGTTTAAGCATAGCACAGCCTCACGCAAACGTGTGGCGCTTTAAAAAACAAGAAAATAATTTAAAAATAGCCAAAAATAGCCATTTTCACTAAAAAGCTTATCCTGCCATGCAGGTGGATGGCAGGCTGGAGACAACATGGCCATTGAGTACTGGTTGCTAAGGGGGGGAAGCTCAGTGTGAGAGATGTAACCATGCATTAGTAGGCAATCATATGAAAATTAGGATAAGGATAGTGAATCCCAATTTTCCCCAGCATGTGAGCCATGTCCCAAGAGTGTAAGTGTAGGAGTAGGTGAGTAGTAGAGTAGAATATAGGTAACATCATGAGGGTGTGTGTCAGAAAGGCTGTAAGCTTATTAGAGCACAGTGTCTTGTGTTTGCCCTGAGTTGTTCAAGATTGCAAGAGACGTGTCTACAGTTGTCCTTTTTGAAAACCAGAAACCAAAAGTGCACACCGAGAAAATATCTGAAAATTCTTGCAAACGTGCACACAGCATGTGCGCGTGTGTGCGCTCGTTTGCGTGGCGCTGCCCTGGGCGGAAACAGAATGGGAAAAGGAAGGAAAAAAAGTAGTAGGCAGTTAACCAAGTAGAACTAGTAGAGCTGCCAGGTGAAATATATCAGAATCAGCCAATTACACAGGCAGCAGACTAGCCCAGCCCAACACTTTAAACTCTGCAAACAGCATTCTTCCCTGTTTTTCCCAAGAACTCTGCAACACTGCAGTATACAAAGAGGGAAAGCTTAAAAACTTTAAAGTCAGACAAAATGTTAGGGGCTGCTCTTGTTATCATAAACCAACATTTGCAAGGTGCTGAGGGTGGTGATGTTGTGAATGCTGCTGAGCAACCCACAGTGAGGAGATGGAGAAGAGTGTACAGACCCAGGGTAACTTACTAGGGGCTACATGAGCTGGAGATAGTGGAGTGCTACAGGGTGGACAGAGACCTCCTGCAGCGAATTGTTGAGCTGTGCCGGCCACGCCTCACACACAGAACCAACAGAGGGGAACCCATCCCAGTGGATACCAAGGTATGTGTTGGCCTAAGAATACTAGCTACAGGTATCTTCCAGAGACCAACTGGTGATATGATGGAGATTTCACAGGCATCAGCATCCAGGGTACTGCACCAGTTCATGGATGCCATGTCAGCACATGTTGGTGAGCACGTAGATTTTCCCAATTCCCGTGAGGCATTGGCCAGCAATATGCGCCTTTTCCACCAAATAGCAGAATACTCTGAGGTAGTGGGTGTAATAGACTGCACGCATATTCACATCAAAGCACCACCCGTTGAGTGGGGTAGGGTCTACATCAACAACAAGGCCTTCCCCTCCATCAACTGTCAGGTCATGTGTGATGCCCAGGGCATAATAATGAATGTGTGTGCTGGCTGTCCTGAAAGCTATCACGATTCCCACATCTGGCATCTGATGCAGCTGTACCAAAGATTTGCCAATGGGGACATCCCTGATTGTCACCTAGTGGGGGATGCTGGACACGCACTGGAGCCATGGCTGATGACACCCATCAGAAATGCACACACACCCGAACAAGAACTCCATAATGAGGCAAATGCACAAACAAGAAACATAACTTAGCATGTGTTTGGGATACTCAAGTCATGGTTCCGGTGCCTGGACACATCTGGTGGAGCCTTGCAGTACTCACCAACTACATGTACCCAAATTGTCATGGTATGTGCCATGCTACACAATATGATCCTGTGGAAACAGCTGCAGCAGGAACAACATGGGGCAGGGCCAAACAGCCCCCCACCATTGCCAAGGCCTGCACATGCACAGCGTGACTTGGAGGAGGAACAACCTGAGCCTGCCCCAATAGGCAGAAGGAGGCATGCCCAGTATTGGCCTTGGCAAAGAGGCAATGCATAGCACATACACTGACTCAGTAGGAACCCTGGAAATGACACCTCTCTCTGACTCGCACATACAGTAAAAGGGATACCTAACTTGACACTACCTGTTTTCAAACATGTATAGGGAGTGTACTATGTGCATCCAACATAGGCAGCCCTGCAGCACCACCTGAGGCATGATTGCCATATTTTAAGCAATATAAAGCATTGCTAAGCAAATTTTACCTGTATTGAGCATATTTAAATACAATTGTGAGTAGCTGCACACTGCTCTATCCAGCGCAACATCGGGCAACGTCGGGCAAAGTTCGGCAAAGTCGAGCAAAGTCGGGTAAACACGCTCACACCTGCTTAACCAGTCAGGTCTGCCCAGCAGGAAAATAAAAAGCAGTGACAGGGCTTAAACTCAGGATACTGTGCACTATAGTCACAGTACTGAACCACTAAGCCATGACAGCATTTCACTGGCACAGACGCAACTTAAGTCAATCACACATACCAGTTGGGGGGGTCACATACCTAACAGTCACAGCCAGCAGGACAATTGTAGACAAACGTAAACACAAACAAATGCTGTATCATGTCCTCTGAAGAGACATATGAGTAACCTCCCCTCAGGCCTATGCAGACAGATAACAGCAGGCCAGGCAGTGTGATGTGGGTTGGGTAGGCTATGAAGTCACAAACTAATATGCATGTAATTGGGAGCTAAGGTCTGTAGTACAGTGGTAAGCCTCAAGCCAGTATGATAGGCAACAGTACAGACTGAAATGGAGTACCTGACATAGCAGTGCAGGCCTAGCAAATGCTTATAAGTGTCAGGTGCACCCCTCATCCTATATACACCCATAGTAACAATCAGGTGTGCCCCCCCCCAGGTAGAAATGTACAAATAATAGCTGTCCTCCCGTATGTAGAAATGTTGATAACTCTCTGAAAATTGACTCATGGAAGCCCTGCAGGCACAGCATGCTTCCTGTCGATGCACAACACAAAGGTGAGCCCTGAAGTAAAAAACAACTTTATTTTTCACACACATATAGTATATATGCCCATAGTGGGCATGCTCACACACTTAAACAAATTTAGCAAATTTCAGTCAGCAACAAATTTAGCAAATTTCAGTCAGCAACATACTGAAAGGTCATACTGGGCATGCTCACACACTTGGGCCATGTCTGAGTACAGCAGTGGGCCACACATATCTGGCAGTTGCAGTTCTTAGAGTACAGCAGTGGGCCACACATATCTGGCAGTTGCAGTTCTTACTCCAAACACTTGTCACTATTCACCAATCCTGCCTTGCGTACACAGTGATATGAAAACAGACCCATATAATATATTGGACCCCTGTCATAATCAAATTATGTACTACAAGTACTTAAGTTGTTCAAAGAACGTGAAAATCCAAAGAAAATCAATAAATCTCCGATCAGTATCATCAAGAAACAATGAGCACTCCTAACATTATCCAAGCCATGTTCTGGCAAAAATATTGCCAAAGAGTCCATAGAGAACCATGAATCTTTCTTTCGCTATGTCATAAATATCAGTTTAAACTCATATATGTTCTGAGTCAGTGCAAAGTGTAAATGAATACATGTACATGACTGACATTGCCAACATCTTGTCAGACAGATTCATACATATTTACCCTCCTCTCACTGACAAAAGGGCCCATTACCATACCTGGAGATTGTGAAAACCCAGAAATCACATATACAATGGTTAAACAGCTCTATCAAAACCTAAAAACATGGTGTCTATGGGATGACATGGTTTCCCTGGCTGTGTCATATGTGAACTCTAAAACAAACAGACCCTGCACCTGAACAGTCTGTCAAGACTCACCATCTGTACAGGATATAAAACTGTTGAATGGGTTACAGCAGCGTTTGGCACACTCCACAAGTGTTGGTGCACAACAGACCATGGGAGCTATTGTCTTATAAGCCTAATAATCCTGATCTGCACTGCCATGGAGTCCATCATTATGGAACTCATAAACAGAGCTATTGGGAGCCTACAAACACCCAACCAAATCTATTTTGGTTTGGTCAGGGGCAGATCATGGTTCCTATACCTGCTAGACAGTTTTCAAGGCAGTCACCCAGGACATAACATCAATGAAATGAGCTCCATATGGCCTACATAGACCTTGAAAAGCCCTTTTCCAACATCCCACACACATGTTGTATCCACAAAATCAACAACCTGTGCATAAACATGTATGTCATCTGATGGATTGCCAACTGGGGCACAGATAGATCCTACAAGGTAAGAATTGTGGTCTTCTGTTCAAGCTGATAACAACTGCTGTCCCCCATGGTTCAGTTCTTGGACCCCTCCTGTCTGGTGTATACTTTTCAGAAATACAGTCAACACACGACGGCTATGTTTAGCAAAGTTTGTGGATGACTGCAAAAAGGTTGTCATAATCAATGTTTGGGACAACAGAGACATCCTTAAAAGGGTCTCAGTCAGACAGATGTGGTGTCAAAATTATGGCCTTGAGCTTCAGTCATACAAATACCACATAGGTGCCAACACCCTAAATATGGAGGTAATAATAAGGGCTCTATGGACACGTGGATAGTCATCTCTTCTTCCAGAAACACATTCACAAAGTGGTTAGAAAATCATGCTATGTGTTCCCACAAATTGCCAAGGTCTTTGCATGTAGGTCAAAGGAGGTTCCCTCTACTCATCAGTCATCAGACCCATCAGAGAGTATCACGGCACACTTGCGATAAATCTGACTAGGCACCTTCAGCAGCTGGAAAGACCACTGAAGTACCTCAACAAGAGGATTACTGGCCTCAAACAGCTGCCCCATGCAACAAGACTGAATTTAACTCAATCTGTACTCTGTTGCATACTGTCTACTCAGGCGATCTCTGCCCAACAGACAGGTCCATGTCCAATGCAGAACTGATGTACATGCGCTATCTGAAGTATACCCAAGCTCACTGTGCCACATGCTCTAGGGATATCATCATCACAACAATAAATATAACATGTTGGAGGGATACATTACTAACTCACAGACTTCTCTTGCTTTGGAACAGGCTCCCAATCTACATTAAGCTGAGTCTCTAACTGACACTCTTCCAGAGGAGCCTTGATGAGTGTATGTGAAACTGAACTGTCACACCATGGATCACTTTATCAGCTCTACTACACAGAGGCCTAGGGAACTAACCACATGTGTGGTGATAGCTGCACACTCTGGCCATACTAATATATGCCTTCAGGCAGATAGCCTATTACCTACCTATGTACCTATATATATATATATATATATATATATATATATATATATATATATATATATATATATATATATATATGTTGGGGGAACACAGTATAATAAGCCAAAGATGGATGGGCAGAGATGTGTGTAAGAGGGTGACCATGCATGACAGGGAGCCATCCAGGACTGTCCCACCCAGCACACATCCCAATGGCACAAAACACATGAGGTGCACATCTCACCCACTGTACATAACAGCCACCAGTATCTGTAAGCATTACAGTGTATGTGGTCCATGTGCCTGCTGTACAACATGACTGTACAATGAAGTACACATCAACTATCTGTAGACATGTACCTGTCACATAGGTTCATAGGTATGTAGTAGACTATCTT
Source organism: Protopterus annectens (assembly GCF_019279795.1). Classification (NCBI taxonomy): domain Eukaryota; kingdom Metazoa; phylum Chordata; order Ceratodontiformes; family Protopteridae; genus Protopterus; species Protopterus annectens. The sequence goes on from NC_056739.1 coordinate 1,843,048,404, forward strand.
CTCGAAGGCATATATTAGACTAGGCAAGTTGTGCAGCTTTCACCACCCCATTGGGTAGTCTCCCAAGCCCTAGTTTTAATAGTTAGTACCCTAAGCCCCTTTCTAGTGGGGCAGCTGATGTGATGTCTGGCGTGAATTGTCTGTTTCCCATCCACTCATCAAGGTTGCTATTGAAGAGTGTCAGCGAGGGGCACTGTCTAATGTACATTGGGACTCTGTTCCACACTAAGGCAAGTGTCTGGGATGGTACTGTATCCCACCAGCATGTTGTATTCATTGTTGTGATGAGGTTCATATCCCTGGAGTGTGTAGTGCAACTCAGTTTTGTTATCCGTAGATGGAGCATGTTCAACAGTTATGTGTTGGACATGGCTCTGTACATTAGGCAGAGTGTGCCTCTAAGTAGGCAGTACACAACGGAGAACAGATTTAGTTTTACCAGTTGTGTTGCATAACACAACTGTTTGAGGCCAGTAATCCTCTTGGTGAGGTACCTCTGTGGTCTCTACAGCTGCTGGATATGCTTAGTTGAGTACATCCAAAATGGTGCATTGTACTCAATGATGGGTCTGATGACTTAAGAGTACAGGGCCACCACTACATCTTTTGATCCTGATCCAAACCCTTTGTTGATTAGGTGGGCCACATAGGATTTCCCAATTACTTTGGCAACATGGCTGTCATAGGAAAGATGACTATCTACTTGTGTCCCTAGATCCCTTATTACCTTGTCAGTTTTAAGGGGGTAACACCTATGTGGTAGTTTGTGGGTACTTTGTTTTCACCAAAGGGGATTACTATGAATTCTTCCACATTGAGCTTGAGGCCATGATTTTGACAGCACACATCTGTCTCATAGAGTCCCTTCTGGAGAATATTTGTGTCATCTGGGGAATTTATTATGGCAAACACTTTACAGTTCCCAGCAAACTTAGTCAACCACAACTCTCCTGTGTTGGCATATACTTTTGAGAAGTCTATACCAAACAGGAGGGACCCCAGGACTGAACCCTGGGGGACACCATTTGTTACTGGTGTAGAGTCTGACATGTAGCCAGCAACTCTTAATTTGTGGGATCTATCTGTGAGCCAGTTTGCAATCCTTCTTGTGATGTATGGATTCATGCCCAGGTTGGTGAGTTCATCTATGATACCTGACTGGGGAATAGTGTCAAAGGCCTTAGTGAGGTATAGGTAGGCTGTGTGGAGCTCACTTCAATCATCTGTAGCCTGGGTAAATGTCTCAAAAAAATCCACCCAGTTCAGGAGGTGTGATCTGCATTTGATGAAGCCAAACTGGGTGTGCTCAACTGCGTGATGGTTCCCAATGTCTTTATTGTTGACTTCCATTATGATTGGCTCCATTGCCTTGCAGATCAGACTCGTCAGGCTCAAAGAGCATGAGTGCCAAGGGTCTTTTGTGGCCCCACCCCTGTGGAGGGGGAAGAGCATTGCTGTGCAACATTCTATGGGTACATATCCTGTAGAGAGCATGTAGAGAGAGGTGTAGGTATCCTTGATGAATATGGATACATCCCCACCCTATGTGCTATGATCCAGGTTCTGATGTTGGAAGGTATGGAATGAGTAGTATCCTGGTAGTGCTGGTGTGCTCTCTGGAGCCTTGAACTAGGTTTCTGTTACTGCACAGATATCAATATTCTCCATACTGAGAAGTGCCTCGAGTGTGTGCATCTGGAGGCTGAGACTTCTGGCAATGAGTAGCATTTAGCTCACTTTGTGGTTATTTGTGTTGGTTTGTCCTGAGTGACCGGTGTTCCACACCTAATGTCAACGCCTCATTGGTCTGATCTGACCATAAGCTAATTACCCTACATATCCACATTCTGGCCCCATCCCCATTAAGGAAACCATGTTAAAAAATTTCTCCAAAGACAACTTCATGCTTCTTAAGACAGAAGTGGTGAACTTCAGGACACCCATGCAGGTAGACAATACAGTTATGACTACTGAATCCTACACAATTTCACTTTATAAGCACTTACATGAGTGCATGGATCGTGCTATCCCAAACAGAATCAAGATGCTATCCTCCAAGAAAAGGAAGCCAATCTGGTAGTCCCCTGCCATAAACAAACTGCACAACAGAAGAAAGAAACTGATGCAAAAGAGGGTAAAACCCATGAGTAGTGGAGCTCCCTGGTCAGCCTCAGTAAGAAGTTGCAGTGCCTGATAAAATCCTCCAAAGCTAGTTATGAAAACAAAATCACCACTGATTCTAAAGACAACCACAAAGCATTCTATAGCTATGTCAAGAATCACAATGGCAACACTCAGATCTGCTCTGAGTTACAGCACAATGGCACTAAATATACAGACCCAACTATTATTACCAACATCCTGGCAGATGGGATCAGTGCTAACTTTCACCCATGAAAGAGCCCGTCTCTATACCGGAAGAATGCAAAGTTGCTGTCATCATGGCTGCACAGGTAAAAACCATTCTCCAAAGCCAGGAACACAGCATCCATGGGACCATATAACATCCCAGGCTGCATTCTACATGAACTACAAAATGGACTGGTACCACACCTAGGTACCATGTTCAATCATAGCATCACTTCAGGCTCTATGCCTTCTGAATGGCACACAGTAACGGTTATCCCACTACACAAGGGGGGAGCCACCATGGACCCTGGGAACTAGTGCCCCATTAGCCTGATGAGCCTGGTCTGCAAGGCCATGGAACGTATCATCATGGAACTTATAAACAAAGACATTGGTAATCTCCAAACTCTGGACCACAACCATTTCGGGTTTGTAAAAGGCAGATCATGTCTCCTAAACCTGATAGACTTCTTCGAAGCAGTCACCAAAGCCGTAGACAAGGGTAAGGTGGTTCACACAGCCTATCTAGATCTTGCCAAGGCTTTCAACACCATCCCCCACTCTGGAATTATAGATAAAATCACTAAACTAGGTATAAATCCCTATGTCACAAGATGGGTTTCCAACTGGCTCACTGACAGAACCCACACTGTGAAAGTAGCAGACTGCAAGTCCAACTTCAGACCAGTGACAAGTGGAGTACCACAGGGTTCAGTCCTGTGTCGTGTCCTGTTTGGTATCTACTTCCCTGAAGTACAGGCTAACACAGAAGGTCTTTGGCTAATGAAGTTCCCAGATGACTGCAAACTAGGAGCCATAATCAAAACTAATAATGATGCGGACATCCTACAAAAGGGCCTCACTGAGACAGATGTCTGGTGTCAAAGCCATGGCCTTAAGCTCAATGCCAAAAAGTGCATTATCATCCCCTTTGGTAAAAAATCTGTACCCATGAACTACAACACAGGCGGTAGTATACTTAACACTGAAAGTGTGATAAGAGACCTTGGGACACAGGTGGTCAGTAGACTCTCCTTTGATAATCACATCACCACAGCAGTCAGGAAATCCTTCTGCATGGCACACCTCATCACAAAAGGTTTCTCATGCAGAAAAAAAGAGGTAATTGTTCCCCTCTAGTTATCACTCATTAGATCCATATAACGCCCTTTTTGGTATGTACCTTACAAGACATCTGCAACAACTGGAAAGCCCACAGAAATACCTCACAAAGAGGATTAGCAGCCTCAAATACATGCCCTACACAGACTGTCTCAAAACACTCCAGCTTTACTCTGTCGCATATCGCCTACTCAGAGGTGATCTCTGCCTAACATACAAAGCTATGTCAAGCACAGAGCTGTTGGACATGCACCACTTAAAGTAATCCCAATCTCTCTGAGCTTTGTCCCCAAGTACAAAAGGAGGAGGTGTATCCATTTTCATAAAGGATACCCCCACCTCCAGGTTAGTGGCACAGCACGAGGCCTCGGAGACCATCCAAGTGCAACTAACAGTGGGCAAAGCTGCTTATCAGATCGTAGCCTGCTACAGATCACCTACCTTGTCTCAGGACCCTCACTCAGCATTCCTGAGAACACTGGAAAATATAAAGGTCCTACCAAACACCATGATATTAGGAGATTTCAACTACCCAAACAGTGACTGGGAGAATTACTCAAGTACAAACTCCTTTGCCCAATGCTTCCTAGAGTTTATAAACTCAAACGCCATAGAACAGCTGGTCACCACGCTCACTAGAGGTGACAACATACTGGACCTGATCATCACCAACATGGAGAATCAGTGTTCCACACCAGAGGTAAACCCCTGGCTGGTAAGATCAGATCATAAAGTAATCACACTGGACATCCACATCCCGACCCCACCCCCAGTCAAGGAAACCACTGTGAAAAACTTTTCAAAAGCAAACTTCATATTTCTCAAGACTGAAGTGGAAAGTTTTAAAGCCCCTTGCTACAGAATAATGCTATCCAATCTGCAGAATCCTTTACAAGTGCATTATATGAGCATCTACAGGGAAGCATGGATTGAGCCATCCCGAGTAAAACCAAGACTCACTCCTCCAAAAAGAGGAAACCAGTCTGGTGGTCCTTGGCCATAAATAAGCTATACAACAGAAGGAGGAAACTACTGCATGATAGAGCAAAATTCCAAAAAGGAAAGGCATCTCTGATTATTATTAGCAAGAAACTATGATCATTCATAAAATCATCCAAGGCCAGTTTCTAAAAAAAAATTGCCAAAGAATCTAAAGATAACAACAAAGCCTTCTTTAGCTATATCAAACATTTAAGTGGCAACTCTCAGATATGCTTTGAGCTATTGCAAAATGGCAAAAAATACACTGAACCAACTGACATTGCCAACATCCTGGCGGACAAGTTTAGTGCAAACTTCACCCCCCCCCCCTCACCCCCAAAAGGGCCTGTGTCCATCCCAGAAGAATGCAGAGCCCCAGACATCATAGACATGCAGGTAAAAACAGCCCTCTCCAAAGCTAAGAACACAGCATCAATGGGACTGGATGGTGTCCCAGGCTGCGTCTTGCACGAGCTCCAAACGGAACTAAACCCTCACCTAAATTCACTGTTCAGACTCAGCCTTACCACAGGCTATGTACCCAAAGAATGGCGTACAGCAACAGTCATCCCACTCCACAAAGGTGGTGCCACAACAGAACCTGGGAACTATCGCCCTATAAGCCTGACCAGCCTGGTCTGCAAAGCTATGGAGCAAATTATCATGGAACTCATAAACAGAGACATTGGGAACCTCCAGACACTGGAACCCTACCCAATTTGGCTTTGTTAAAGGCAGATCCTGCCTCCTAAACCTAGTTGACTTCTTTGAAACAGTTACCAAGGCCATAGATGAAGGGAAGGTAGTCCACACAGCCTACCTGGACCTCACTAAGGCTTTCGACACCATTCCCCACTCTGGCATCATAGACAAGCATACCAGCTTGAACATTAACCCCTATGTCACAAGATGGGTGGCCAACTGGCTGATGGATAGAACACACATGGTCAGAGTTGCAGGTGCCATGTCCAGCTCTAAACCAGTCACAAGTGGCATCCCACAAGTATCAGTCCTGGGACCCCTCCTGTTCAGTATATACTTCTCTGAGGTACAGGCAAGCATGGGAGGACTATGGCTGACCAAGTTCACAGATGACTGCAAACTGGAGGCCATAATCGACCCCTCGCGACGAGGACTATGGCTGACCAAGTTCACAGGATGCTGCAAACTAATAATCGACTCTCCGGCTGACACAGACATTCTCCATAAGGGTCTTACAGAGACAGATACCTGGTGTCAAAACCATGGCCTCAAGCTGAATGCCAAAAAAATGCATAGTCATCCCCTTTGGATAAAACAAAGTGCCCATGAATTACCATATAGGCGGTAATCCACTAGTTATGGAAAATGTAATTAGGGACCTGGGGACCCAGGTAGATAGTAACCTCTCCTTTGATAATCACATTGCCAAAGTGGTTAGATATTCCTTCTATGTAGCCCACCTAATCACAGAAGGGTTCACCTCTAGATCAAGAGAGGTCATTGTGCCCCTCTACTCATCACTCATTAGGCCCATAATACAGTACAATGCCCCATTTGGTATGTACCTCACAAGGCACATGCAACAGCTGGAAAGCCCACAGAAGTACCTCACCAAGAGGATTAGCAGCCTCAAAGAGATGCCCTATGCAGACTGTCTCAAGAAACTCCAGCTCTACTCTGTTGCTTACTGCCTACTCAGAGGTGATCTCTGCCTAACATACAAAGTTATGTCAAGCACAGAGCTGTTGGACATGCTCCACTTAAAGTAATCCCAATCTCTCTGAGCTTCGGCCCCAAATACAAAAGGAGGAGGTGTATCCATTTTCATAAATGATACCCCCACCTCCAGGTTAGTGGCACAGCACGAGGCCTCGGAGACCATCCAAGTGCAACTAACAGTGGGCAAAGCTGCTTATTAGATTGTAGCCAGGTACAGATCACCTACCTTGTCTCAGGACCGGCACTCAGCATTCCTGAGAACACTGGAAAATATAAAGGTCCTACCAAACACCATGATATTAGTAGATTTCAACTACCCAAACATTGACTGGGAGAATTACTCAAGTACAAACTCCTTTGCCCAATGCTTCCTAGAGTTTATAAACTCAAACGGCCTAGAACAGCTGGTCACTACGCTCACTAGAGGTGACAACATACTGAACCTGATCATCACCAACATGGGGAATCAGTGTTCCACACCAGAGGTAAACCCCTTGCTGGTAAGATCAGATCATAAAGTAATCACACTGGACATCCACATCCCGATCCCACCCCCAGTCAAGGAAACCACTGTGAAAAACTTTTCAAAAGCAAACTTCACACTTCTCAAGACTGAAGTGGAAAGTTTCAAAGCCCCCTTGCTACAGAATAATGCTATCCAATCCGCAGAATCCTTTACAAGTGCATTATATGAGCATCTACAGAGAAGCATGGATTGAGCCATCCCGAGTAAAACCAAGACTCACTCCTCCAAAAAGAGGAAACCAGTCTGGTGGTCCTTGGCCATAAATAAGCTATACAACAGAAGGAGAAAACTACTGCATGATAGAGCAAAATTCCAAAAAGGAAAGGCATCACTGATTATTATTAGCAAGAAACTACGATCGCTCATAAAATCATCCAAGGCCAGTTTCTAAAAAAAAAATTGCCAAGGAATCTAAAGATAACAACACAGCCTTCTTTAGCTATATCAAACATTTAGGTGGCAACTCTCAGATATGCTTTGAGCTATTGCAAAATGGCAAAAAATACACTGAACCAACTGACATTGCCAACATCCTGGCGGACAAGTTTAGTGCAAACTTCACCCCCCCCCCCTCACCCCCAAAAGGGCCTGTGTCTATCCCAGAAGAATGCAGAGCCCCAGACATCATAGACATGCAGGTAAAAACAGCCCTCTCCAAAGCTAAGAACACAGCATCAATGGGACTGGATGGTGTCCCAGGCTGCGTCTTACATGAGCTCCAAAAGGAACGAAGCCCTCACCTAAATTCACTGTTCAGACTCAGCCTTACCACAGGCTATGTACCCAAAGAATGGCATACAGCAACAGTCATCCCACTCCACAAAGGTGGTGCCACAACAGAACCTGGGAACTATCACCCTATAAGCCTGACCAGCCTGGTCTGCAAAGCTATGGAGCGAATTATCATGGAAATCATAAACAGAGACATTGGGAACCTCCAGACACTGGGACCCTACCCAATTCGGCTTTGTTAAAGGCAGATCCTGCCTACTAAACCTAGTTGACTTCTTTGAAACAGTTACCAAGGGCATAGATGAAGGGAAGGTAGTTCACACAGCCTACCTGGACCTCACTAAGGCTTTTGACACCATTCCCCACTCTGGCATCATAGACAAGCATACCAACTTGAACATTGACCCCTATGTCACAGGATGGGTGGCCAACTGGCTCATGGATAGAACACACATGGTCAGAGTTGCAGGTGCCATGTCCGACTCTAAACCAGTCACAAGTGGCATCCCACAGGTATCAGTCCTGGGACCTCTCCTGTTCAGTATATACTTCTCTGAGGTACAGGCAAGCATGGGAGGACTATGGCTGACCAAGTTCGCAGATGACTGCAAACTGGAAGCCATAATCGACTCTCCGGCTGACACAGACATCCTCCAGAAGGGTCTTACAGAGACAGATACCTGGTGTCAAAACCATGGCCTCAAGCCGAATGCCAAAGAATGCATAGTCATCCCCTTTGGAAAAAACAAAGTGCCCACGAATTACCATATAGGTGGTAATCCACTAGTTATGGAAAATGTAATTAGGGACCTGGGGACCCAGGTAGATAGTAACCTCTCCTTTGATAATCACATTGCCAAAGTGGTTAGATATTCCTTCTATGTAGCCCACCTAATCACAGAAGGGTTCACCTCTAGATCAAGAGAGGTCATTGTGCCCCTCTACTCATCACTCATTAGGCCCATAATAGAGTACAATGCCCCATTTGGTATGTACCTTAATTGTCACATGCAACAGCTGGTAAGACCACAGAAGTACCTCACCAAGAGCATTATGGGCCTCAAAGAGATGCCCTATGCAGCTCAACTAAAGAAACTCCAGCTCTACTCGGTTGCTTACTGCCTGCTCAGAGATGATCCATGCCTACACGTATAAGGCCATGTCCAACCCGGAATTAATGGACATGCTCTACCTCAAGAAAAACAAATCTCTTAGAGCCACACGCTCCAGTGAATTAAACCTCAGCAAAGCAATAAACAGGACATGCTGGAGGGATAGATTCCTGTCCCAGAGACTTCCCTCGCTCTGGAATAGAATCCCAGTTGATGTTAGGCAGAGCCCCTCGCAGACTCTCTTCAATAGGAATCTTGATGAGTGGATGGGAAATTGTAAATTTACCCCTGTGATCACTTCAGTGGCCCTGCTAGACAGAGGCTCAGGAAACTAATTTAAAAGGGAGGCGAAAGCCAACACATTCTGGCTAGGCTTATAAATGCCCTTGGGCAGATAGCCTAGTACCTACCTATGAACCTATGAACCTACACGCTCTAAGGACCTAAACTTTGTCACCCCAATAAACAGAACATACCAGAGGGATAGATTCCTGTTCCAGAGACTTCACATACTCCGGAATAAACTACCTATCTATATCAAACAAAGCTCCTCATTAGCACTCTTCAAGAAAAATCTTGATGATTGGATGGGAAATAGGAAATTCATCCTGGGGATCACTTCTGTGTCTCTGCTCGAAAGTGGCACAGGAAAATAAATTTCTTGGGTGGCAAAAGCCAGGGTACCTTTCTGGCTGGGCTTGCATAGGCCCCAGGGCTGATAGCCTAGTACCTACCTATGAACCTATGAACCTTTGAGCCTTGCCTAAAAATGGTAATATGGGGACAGCAAGAGCCTTGGCCAGTATTCAGAAGCATAGAGGCGACAGGTACAAACCATGTGTAGCGAAGCAACAAGGCTTGTCTATCATATCATCACAGGCAGACAGAGACTGGATCCCCTTTGAATGACACCAGAAGCTCAGCCAATTGTTGAAGTTTATCATCTTTCTGTTATATTGTAGTATCATGTAGGTGAAAGTAAGATGCTACTCAAGGTTTCATCAACCCATATATGATATGGTCATGGCCTATGCATACAATACACTCACAATACACCTAGTATGATAAGCCTGCTGAGGTTAGCAAATGTGAAAAAAACCTTTCTGCAAACTGTCAGCAAGTAATGTCTGTATTGCACTCTGTAACTCCATATTGCTTGTTGAAGTGTAAAGACGTACTTAGTTTGGATTAAGAACACCACACCTGCCAACTGTGTGTGTGTGTGCCTGTCTCTCCCTGGGGAGAGAGCAACCTTTTTGGAGACTAGTCACACCCCTTAAAAGTAGTATACTCATCTTTATCGTCTCATGATGTCACCATCCTACAAATATACCTGTGGAAAAAGGAAATTCTAGTAATGTGTGTAGTGTGTTGTGTAAATGTGTACTTCTGTAATATCGTAATGTAATTAGATAGGGGTTTGAATCCTGCACTTGTCAACTGTGAGTGTGTGTGCCCCCCTGAAAGGGTTTGAATCCTGCACTTGTTAACTGTGAGTGTGTGTGCCTCCCTGTGGAGGAGCAACCTTTTTGGAAACTACTCACACACCTTAAAAGTGGTGCACTCATCTTTGTCAAGTCTGATGATGTCACCATCCTAGAAATATACCTGTGGAAAGGTAACATTTTGGTAATGTGTTTAGCGTGTCATGTAAATGCATACTGGTGTAGTATTCTAATGTAGTTCGATAGGGGTTTGAGTCCTGTACTTGACAACTGTGTGTCTCTCCCTGGAAAGAAGCAAGCCTTTTGGAGACTACTCACACCCCTTAAAAGTGGTATACTCATCTTTGTCAAGTCTCATGATGTCACCATCCTACAAATATACCTGTGGAAAAATAAAATCCCAGTGATGTGTATCACGTGTTGTGTAAATGCATACTGCTGTAATATCATAATGTAGGTAGGTGTTTGAATCATGCACTTGCCAACTGTGTGTCTCCCTGGGAAGAATCAATCTTTTTGGAGGCTACTCACACTCCTTAAAAGTGGTATACTCATCTTTGTCAAGTCTGATGATGTCACCATCCTACAAATATACCTGTGGAAAGATAAAATTCCAGTAATGGGTATAGTGTGTCGTGTAAATGCATACTGCTGTAGTATCATGATGTAGTTATGTAGGGAGTTGAGTCCTGCACTTGCCAACTGTGTGTGTCTCCCTGGGAAGAAGCAACATTTTTGGAGACTACTCACACCACTTAAAAATGGTATACTCATCTTTGTCAAGTCTCATGATGTCACCATCCTACAAATATACCTGTGGAAAAATGACATCCCAGTAATGTGCAGAGCGCATTGTATAAATGCATACTGCTATAGTAAATTAGGTAAGAGTTTGAATCCTACACTTACCAACTGTGTGTGTCTCGCTGGGAAGGAGAAACCTTTTTGGAGACTACTCACACCCCTTAAAGTGGTATACCCATCTTTGTCAAGTCTGATGATGTCACCATCCTACAAATATACCTGTGGAAAAATGAAATCCTAGTAATGTGTAGAGCGCATTGTGTAAATATATACTAGTGCAGTATCATAATGTAGTTAGGAAAGAGTTTAAATCTCGCACTTGCTGTGTGTGTGTGCTCCAGGTGTGTGCCAATGTGGAGTGGGTTTTGATTTTTCTAGTGTATGACATATCACAATGACAACTGTATGTGCATTACACATGCAAGGTAGCTGTGGGGCAAATCCATATACATGCATGTGACCTCAAGTATTTCATAGGTGGGTCGTCTGCTTTCTCCATTAACGCATCTGTTATCTTTGCCAGAGCATGCTGGCGCTTTCCAGATCTTAGGTCACTTCTGTATGCTTGTGACAAGCTTAGCCACTGCAGTGATCTCTGGGCTACATTTTTCATTTCGTATCCACTCATCACGGTTTCTGTTGAAGAGTGCGAGTGAGGGTTTATGCTTGAGGTATATTTGAAACCTGTTCCAAAGCAAGCAAAGTCTGACAAAGATGAATAATCATTATAGGTATGCAACAACCTCTGTGGATCTGCATGCAAACCCTTTATTGCATATATATATATAGCTCCACAGAGCTCCACAGAGGGATTTCCAAAACCCTTTGGTAATGTGATTATCAAAAGAGAGATGACTTAACACATGGCTCTATGTACACATTAGTACCTGTTCCACATTTTGGGGGCTACTACCTATGGTGTACTCTGGGGATACTTAGTTTTCTAAAAGTGGATAACTATGCTTTCTTTGGCTTATAGCTTTACAGCATGAGTTTGACACCAGGTATCTGTCTGTATGATACCCTTTTGGAGGATGTGTGTGTCATCTGGAGAATAAAGTATAGCCCACAGTATGCATTGTCATCAGACATGGGCAGACATATTCCTACTGTGTTTGCTTGTACCTAAGAAAGCTATATGACAAACAAGAGTGGTCCCAGGACTGAATGCAGGTGAATACCACTTGTTACTGGCATAGAATAGTACATGGAGGCTGCAAATGTTACTGTGTGTCCTACATCTGTGCGTCAGTTGTCAAGCCATCATCTAACAATCGTTTATGGTCAGTCTGTTGAGGTTATGTATAATACCAGTATGTGGGATGGGTATGAACTGCTGGTGAGCTATAGCTTGGCTGTGTTGACCTTCCCTCCCTCTCCTATAGCCTTGTTGACTGGCTTGAAGTCTACAAGGTGTAGGAGCCATGATCTGGCCTTTAGAGCACCTAAGTGTGTATGGTGCAGTGTTTGCAGGTTCATAATGTCTCTGTTAATGAGAACCATAATGCTGTGCTCCATTGCCTTCCAGATAACATTGGTCTGGCTTATAGGGTGAGAGTTTCCAGGACCTGTTGTAGTTCTACCCTTAATCAATTTATGTTATCATTTGCACTGGGAGTGACAAGGGTGGACAGGTTTAAGAATAAGTATATTAGAGGGTCAGGCCAGGTTTGACGGTTTGTAGACCATGCCAGATAGGCAAGATTAAGTTGGTTTGTACATGTGCTGAGGAGGGATGCAGAATATATTGTGAAATAGATGCTAAGGATGAAGCCGCCAGCTAACAGGAAAAGAGGAATGCCTAAGATAAGGTTTATGGCTGTGTTGAGAGAGGACATGCAGGTGGATGGTGTTACAGTGCAAGATGCAGAGGGCAGGAAGAAATTATGTACTGTGGCGACCCCTAATGGGAGCATCCGAAAGGAGAAGAAGAAGAAGATGTTGTAGCTCAACCCTTGTGGACTGTGAACACCTTTACCTTGTGTCATTCCACAAATATGTAACCTGTATAGAGGCTGCATCTGGACAGAGCATTTAGGTGAGTGATGACTTCATATGTCAGCTTGCGTATGACACAGCCAGGGATACTGTCCAGTGCCATTTCCACTGTGGTGTGTACTTTGTTAAAGAGATGTTTTAACTAGAGTGTCTGTAAATCATCAGGTTTTACATTCTTCAGGTCTGGAAATGTGGCCCTTGTGTAATGACAGGGTGGTGAAATCCGCATTCAAACTGTCTGACAAGGAATTGGTAATGTCAGTCAGATAAGGATACTTTGTGACCATTTACATTAACTGTGACCCAATCTGAGATTTCCCCCAAAGATTATGAACAACACTGAAGAAAGCTTTAGTGTTGTCTTTGGAATCCTTGTCATTTTGTATTTTGAAGCTTGCCTTGTATGTTTATTGAGGGATTGTATTTTCCCAATGATACTGACCAGAGAGGTTATCCCTTCCTGGTATGTAACTCTTTTTTGGTACAACTTCACACCTTCTATTATATATTTAGTTTATGGCAGGGGTCCATGAGACTAATGCACTTTTACTTTATAAGTGAGGATTTATTGTGTTTGTGATAGTACAGTCCATGCAACCCTGTAGGTGAACAGTGTGCATTAATAAAGGATTATGCAGCTGGGACAGTGTTACCCTTAGTAATGCAAACCAATGACAGATAGCAACAACAGCATCACCCACAGCACAGTGTCAACCCGTGTCATATACACACATGTATACTCAAGTTCCAAAATGTGTGTAGTACGATGCATACTGGCCAGCAATAGAAAGTATGGAGTGTTAACACTGGTCAATACAGGGCATGTCACCCTGCCCATGTGTCCAATATGCACGTACATGCAGACAGTGCACCTCCACCATGTTCACAAATGTACACCTGCAAACCTGTGCTGCACCCACCCCACACTTACTGTCCACTGTATAATACATGCTGATACAACTACATACATCAGCAAAATGGCACATGGGCAAACAAAACACAATTGGAATAAACACTGGTGGAAACAATACAACATTGCTAATTACAGCTTTAATGCATCATGCCTGCTCAGCTACACCTTCAAGGATATCATTACACTTTACTGCTGACAACATGCTACACATTCAACCATTGCTATACTTTATTAAAGTCACCCTGTGCATCAGCACCATGTTAGTCTGTTCCTGCATCAATGATACAGATGACAGGAGGTGGCACAGCTTTCATCATATGCACAGGGTGTGTTGTTGGTTTGCCAGAGGCCTACACTGAGCCATACAATCGACATGTGAGTGTGAAAGCTATGAGTAGTGTTATGGGCCAATGTTGATGTAATGTGTGCGGGTATGTGTTTGCCCTATGTTTCTGGTTTATGTGTGTGTGTCTGCATGCACACAGTTCCACCATGTGGCAGCCATATATGGGGATTTGTGAGACAGCTACAGACTGTATCTGGCAGGCTTTACAGATCACCGTCTCTGGCCACAGATACGGAACCTGTGCCTGGCAGGGGTGCTACAGACAGTATCAAGTACTAATCCAGACTGGGTACTATCTGAAGAGGTTGACATATGTCCACTGGATCCAGGTCCCTGCTGGGACTGCCCAGAGCCACGTGCACGTGGTCTTCTAGGATGGTCTATGGACACCCCCCCCCCAACATTGCTGGAGCTGGTACTGGCACTACGGGAGTGGCTGTGACTTGCTGGATGTCCACAGTAACCTCCAGCTGCTGATGTTGCTGGTATATGTCCACGTCGACATCTCAACCATCCCGCAATGTCCTGACACATGGACATGACATTGTGGAGGACATCCAATATCTCAACCCAATGTCTATGAATGACCTCAGTGTAACTACGTATGGCGCCTGCTAAGTCATGGATACTGTCATTTACAGAGGTGTTATGAGCCCTCTGTGCCCTTAGTCCCTGTCTGGTGTACCACTCCATTCATGTCTGTGCCTCCATGACAGCCAGGAACATGCGTGTGGTAGAAAGAGTTGTGGCATGTCTGCCAGGGGCATGATGACCAGCAGTGCTCTGACGAGAACCCCTGGGCATCTGCCTATGTGGTACCATTCCAGACATCTGGCTATGGCTGCTGTGTCCTGATACATGTGCCATAGATACCACACTGTCCTGGCCAGTGCCAACCGTACACTGTCCCTCAGCTAAGGGCAAAGGTGATGATGGATGTACAGGCAGTATGACTGTGTGCATGGATGGGGTGGAGACTTGTGTACTGTCAACTGGTGGCCCAACAGACTCTGACAAACTTGCCTGTGCCTCAACAAACCTATCCTCATGATCACTGTCTGTCTCAGTGACATCAGGTTCCCTGCTGTACTGAACCAGCCCCACCTCGGCATCTGTGAGAGGAAAACAGGAATCACACTTTAAGACCTGAACATGATGTCAGACCACATGCACACGTGAACACATGTGCACATGCATACATGCACACATGCTCACACACAAAAATACACTCCTCCCTAAAGCAGACACAAACAACACCAGCAATCTCAGAACATACACAATAGCATTTGATGGTGGGGTACAGTATCACAAGCAAAACAGACATATCACACATGTTATAGGTTCATAGGTTCATAGGTTCATACTAGGCTATCTGCCCGAGGGCATTTACAAGCCTAGCCCATATAGTTTTGTGGCTTACCCCTTTTTAGTATGGGGAACTATACCCATTATTTTGTGCCTCTGTTGAGCAGTGACACTGAGGTAATCCCTGGGGTATATATCTCCCATCCATTGGTCAAGATTTCTCTTGAACAAGGCCAGCGAGGTGCTCTGCCTCACATATACCGGATTTTATTCCACAGCATAGGAGTCTTTGGGTGATGAATCTATCCCTCCAGCGCGTCCTATTAATAGCCGTGTCGAGGTTTAAGTCTCCCGCCCTTGTGGCTCTGACGGATCTAGATTTTTTGAGGTGAAGCATATTCATCAAATCTGGGTTTGACATGGCCTTGTATGTTAGGCATAGGTCACCTCTGAGCAAGCGGTAAGCGACTGAACAGGACATGTGTTGCTCAACAGCATGCAGTGCAAGTGTAGACAGTCCTTGTTAGTATACATGGCTTTGATGCATGTGTTTTGTTATTAGGTGATGGCCCTCCCCCTGGAACACAATTCATACATGGACACAACATTGTTGTGCAGGTATTCAAAACTCTGTAATGTACTGTGCACCATAACAAACAGCTGTACATACCATGGCTGGATGTGTATCGGTGTGTCAGATAGGTATCCAATGCTGATTACAGCCTCTGTGTTTTAGCACATGCATGATGTGTATTCACACAACATCATCAGTGGTGCACGGATAATTGATGGAATACCATTCGGACACATACCCAATGTACGGTACTTATGGTGAGTGTAGATTGTGGACATGCCAGTGTCATCCATGACATGGCATGCTAAAACACAACTGCATATTTAAGCACTACACATACCCAATGTGTGTCATATGACCTAGCCACTCAATAGCATCACAAGACATATATGTGTCAGTTGTGCAAATGGTGATTGGTATGCATATTGTTTAGAGGTGCATATGTGTGCACACATGCAACATTAAGGTGTATAGCAAGGTGTATAGCAATGAAAGCTATGTGTAGTACTGTGGTTACAATAACTGGATGGGTATAGTACCATAGGCCATTATCATGAAGCATCATTCACTCAAGGCTACAAATGTTTCCCAAACAAGCACTACTCATGCTGTACCGGAACTGTCCTACCTTGGCTACATTCACCGTTTCACAACCAGTTGTTACATGAGTTTGTAAGGAGGCCAATAAGGAGCATTCCCTGCCATGAATGTTTAGTGTGTTGCAGAGTATTTAAATGCCCCATGATAGGCCTCTACCCCTCAGGTATATTATGTGTAATGTGTGGATGAGATTTTGGATACTGGAGTCTGTCTTTACAGAGGGTTTGGGAATCCTTTATGTGTAGCATGTTAAAATGCTCTGTGTATGACATAGATATGTATGTTATGTGCATGTTGAGTATCAACTATGCCTATCCAATGGTCACTACAGTCTAGCCACATTTGTTTGAGATGGTCTGGCTATTGCATGTGTTTGAGGCAGCTAATCACATTAGTGAGATGTGCATGGTCTTACACCAAACATGCACAGCATGCATTATGGGTAGGTGTGTTACATGTGCACATTGCCTACACCTTAACTATGACATGCACCTTTTATTTACAATAATAAATGTAGAACACACTCACCAGCATCTGTCCGCTGCCTTGATGTCACCCCAGAGGGACCTACATAGAGATGAGACAGTTTGTCAGTGGCCACAACTGTGGCATTGCTACTGTGTGTTTGCAATCTTACAGTACAACAACAGTTTACATTCACAGGGCTACAGATTATGTTCCAAATGATCAGTATTGCACAACAACAGGCTCCACATCTTTTAACAACACACTCCACATCTCACATATGCATGATCTACCAATACAGATAACAGTAGTCTACAGATATGCCATGTTACCTGCATGCTCCATGTGTGCTTGCTGGGTGGCTCCAACCTCCATCATGGTGTATGTCTGCTGCTGTTGTTGTTGGGCAGGTGCCACCAGACTCAGGAGCAGCTCCTCCACTCTGGTGAGGGGGGATGGATATTAACACCACCTCCTGTTGCAAACTGTTGTCTCCTCACATCAGCAGCATGCTGATGGACATGTCTGAGAAGATCACTGCAGTGGTGGCGTACCTGCTCATATGTCTGGTTATGCAGGCCTACTTCATTTACCCTGCGGACAACATCTTGCCACATTGCAGTACACTCCTGCTGGTCCTGAAACATGAAACTGTAGTGCTGAATCATACTGGTAGTAATTATGTCATCCTCAGCACTACTGTAACTGGGGTTCCTGCAATGTGCCATGATCCCTGGAAGACATAAATATGAAAATATGTCTGAGCAAGTCATATGGCACATTTAACATTATACAGTACAGATATCACTGAACTGCCATATATAGCAACCTATTAGCTAACCAAGAGTGAAACACTTTAACTGCCACTTATCACTGCTCACCCCACAACTGCTTGGAAGTGCCTGGCTCACTCTCAATCTAATGAACCATGCTCTGCGCAGCAACAAAATAAAATCACTATATAAGACTATACAAGAGTACATGGCACACTGTATGCAACACGATGCACCACCTAGCCACATCAGATATACAAGCTGATGTGTAAAGAAATATATCATCCATCACAATGAGTGTAAGGTCCAGTAAATGTATTACTATTATACCACACAACTTGTTAATGCAAACCCGTGTCCAAAATATGTGCACAATTGGGAATATAGGTCACATACTGCTGTAGTACACTATGAATGTTGCTAGATACGTAGTTATATGTTTTACCACACATATGTCAAAGAACATGTTACAGACATACCCACACACACATCAGACATAATTACAGGACACAAAGTTATGACAACCCAGATAAGCTTTCAGTGTGTACTATACAGTACTGTTTGTCTGTACTTATACAACCTTAATCTTGAGAAATGTAATCTGTGATGAATACAGGGACCATACAAAGCAGTGGATGCAAGCAATGTGGACATACACCATACTTTGCTGTACAGGCCCAGAGCTTCAAGTAGTACTACAGTACACACAGGATTTGGATTCAACATCAGTACCAATCAATAATCATAGATGTAGTGTTTTAGCCTCCAATGACACACCCTAGTTAAAACCAAGGGACTTAATCACACTGTATGCAATAGCACTTTTTCTGCCTAGCAACAGAATGCACAGCTTTTGCTAGGATCAAAGCAAGGGCCCATAATACCATGGCATAAACAGTTTCCCACTAAGCTGTCCCACAGATATATATCTTTGATGTATTCACAAACACATTGACCATCACAGTCAGTATACAAAGGATGAGGTGTACAGTAATGTAATAAAATCACACAATCTTGGGATAAATGCATTGAAAGTGTTCACAGCCCAGGTAGCTTTAGCAGGCCTCACTGGCTTCAACATTGCAAACTGAACAAACCACACACAGTGTTTAACCACCACATGTCATATACCAGCACTGTATTCTGTCTTGTTTGTCACACACTAAAACCTACATACAAATATGAGCATACTAACCTTCACCAACATATATATCTCCACCCTTCACAAACAGTTGCAATATGTCCCCTGCTCTATGCACATGTATAGTCATAATGGGTTTCTTAAATCATTTAACAATATGGATGGAGGTGATAGATGAAAGGGAGTATATTAAAACAAATAAGGGAAATAAAAACTAAATGAAAACATTGGAGAGGGTGAAATTGGAGAGTGGGAAGCATTGCAGATATGGAAGGATCATATAACCATGAGGGACTTCTATAAAAACATGTTTGAGTGGCGAATTGAATTTAAAAATAAGTATATAACCTGTTTTTACCCCTAGTGACAGAATGATGAAAGAAAAAAGAAAAAGAAAGTGAACTATGTGAAAATGTGTTAGGGAATTTAGGGAATAATCCAAAAGAGTATTATGATTTAGAGAAAGAAGTCTACAAATGAAATCAAGAAAAATGAAGACATAAAAGTTTAGGAAGAAATATTGTTTTAAGGGAGAAAGGAGAAGGTGTCTATATATTTGGATAAAATATTAAAGGCAGATATTAGTAAAATGAGAGAAATTTAAAATATGATAGGAAAGGTGCAAAGCACAATAGCAAATTATGAGCATTTTAGTACAGAATATGGAAACTAAGACAGAATGGAAAATAAAGGAATTTCCAGAACAAGTTAAGCAATAATTTGAAAAAGAAATTATGATTAGTGAATTGAATGAAGTAATTAAGAAAATAAATGTTGATTATGTATAAGTCCAGATTGTGTAGGGTATGGAATGTACAAGAAATTAATGGAATGGAAAACAGGGTATTTTCCAATTGTACTGAATGAATGGTCAAATAAAGGCTTTCCCTGGGATTCAGTAAACCCTACACTGTTATTTTTTCCATGAGCACATCACAGTACGATGTGCATGTGGGTGCAAACAGTTTGTGATTCACTAAACTCTGTGTAACGGCAAGCAATCATGTGCAATCACATGCAATCATGTGCACACTGTAAAGTCTGTGTAGCTTCCGTGGCATGCAAATCACCCCTGCAGAGCTGTGTTCAGTGATTCAATAAAACTGTAAAGCAACTGCATAGACTCTGTGTAGCTCTTGGCCATGTATTCCAAAAGCTTTTTAATACAGATGTGGAAAATAATCTACATAGAAACCAAACCAAGTAAAACTGATTATATCAGCACACAACTAACAATAAAAAGTAAAAAATACACACATTAATGTATATTTAGGTCTTGTTCTAAAAAATGGTGAATAATAGTGTTTATAATTATTAAATAAATGGAAGCTTTGACCCTCTCACATACTATTATACCCATAAATAATGTATATATCTTAAATATAAAATGATTAGACCCCCAAAAAATAGAAAATGAAGAGAAGAATGAAAGACATGAATATATGATAATAAGCTCTTAAAGAAGAGATCTGAAGAAAATACCACCAATTATTCACCATATCCATCATTAAAAGCACTTTCATCCACATAAATGGACTCTCTATCAGAATAATAATTTGGAAGTCAGTTAATATAAAACTTTTTTGCCAATCCCGCCTGCAGTTCACAGGGGGCTGTCTAAAACTATAAAAACATATATATATATACAAGTATTTGCAATCAAAAAACATACAAAAAAAAAAAATAGTTATTTTTTTCAAGAAAAAGAAGTCCATTTATGATGAAAGCGCTTAATGTTGGATATGGTTGAATAAAGTATTGGTTTTATCTTTCCATTGGTTTATTTCAGAGCTTTGTGCATCCTATTCGTGACACCAGCTCTTCTTGGGTGTTTTATTTTCTGTTAAATATAAAATGGCAAGAAAAACAGCACTGACACTGTAATGCAGGAATATTGAGTATGTAGGTAGTGGAATACACTAAAATGTATGGAAAAATGGTTGTCCCGTTTGTGTTACGCATACCTCTCCTCTGCAGTTCCCCTGCCAACATGGATACTAACCATGTACAAGAGGGCCTCTCTACACAGTTACTATGCAAATAAGTCCACACACCTTTGATTTACTGAATCACTAAAAAGTATAACTGTGTAGGGCAGATCATTTCATGTAAGGACTCCGACAGTCTTTTCAAGCTGTGGCATTTAGTGCAATTGTCAGAAAATGAGGAATGCATAGCAGATGTATATCTAATTGATATACAACCATTTCTATAGCCCCAAGTGTATATGCTTGGGCTAAAGTACAGATGGTGAAAGCTTCAAGTACAGGCCCTGTAAACTTCTTATTTCCTTTTTTTTTTTGCAGTTGGTGATTGCAGGGGCATGTAGGGGTGTATAGTGGTGCATAGTGATGTGATGTGAATACATAGAATGTGTCTGTCTAACTAACATGCAAGTAGGTCTATAGCCCCATGTGTTTATGCTTGGGCTGGAGTACAGATGGAGCAGGGTTCAAGTACAGGCACTACTACTTTCTTATTTACTTTGTGTTTTTATTTTTTGCTGTTGGTACGTGCAGGCGTATGTAGTGGCACGACGTGCAGCAATGACTGAAACTACACTTCATATTTGCAAGTAAATAGCAGGTGTGTCTCATATGGCACTAATTACAGCATAAGCAGGTGATTTTCAACACAGTGTTATTCCACAGGTTATAAAACAGGCAGGTGAACCCAAGGCTGCCTTTTCCTGCCTACTGCAATACCATTATAGTAGAGTCAAGGAACATTTAACCTGAGGCAATGCTAGGGGCTGCTGCAGCTTTAATCCATATGTATACACTAGAGGCTGAAGCTGAGGTTGCTGGTGCTGATGACAATAGGCCTAGGATGAGGATGAGAAGAGTGTTCAGGCCCAGACTGATGTTTCACATGCTACATGACATGGAGATTGTAGAGTGCTACAGGGTGAACAGGGACACATTACAAGAACTCTTTGAACTCTGCCAGTCTCAGCTCAGACCCAGATCCAACCGAGGGGAACCCATCCCAGTGGAAACTAAGGTATGTTTAGCCCTTAGGATATCAGGTACAGGTACCTTTCAAAGACCACTGTTAAAAACTCCAATGTAGGGCAAGCCTCTCTTGAATTCTCAAGAAGAATCTCGATAAGTGGATGGTGGAGGTGGTTGTTTGTCCCAGGATTACTCGTCACCATTAGACAAGCACACAGCAACCAAACCTAAAAAAGGGCACAGTATACAGCTGGGGACATGATGGGTGTATCACAGGCATCAACTTCCAGGATCCTGCACCCATTCCTGGATGCCATGCTCATGCATGTCAGTGGGTACATATGTTTTCCTCATAGGTCTGAGGAGAGGGAAATCAATATGGTCCACTTATACATGGTAGTGAACTGCTCTGAAGTACTGGGTGCTATAAACTGTTCTCATGTACACATGAAGGCACCACTTGGTGAGCAGGGTAGAATCTACTATAACCATAAGGGGTTCCCCTCCATCAACTTTTAAGTTGTGTGAGATACCAGGAAATTATCTTGAATGTATGTTCTGGCAACCTTGGCAGTTATCATGACTCCCATATCTGGCACACATCACAACTGTACCAGGTGTTTGCTAGGGGAACATCCCGCAGGGACATTTACTGGAGGATGCTGGCTAAGTACTGGAGACGTGGCTAATGATACCCATCAGGAATGCACACACATCCACAGAAGAACACTATAATGAGGCACATGCTCAAACTAGAAACATCATAGAGCATGTGTTTGGGCTGCTGAGGTCACAGTTCAGATAACTAGAAACATCATGTGGAGCCTTGAAGTATGATCCATGTACAAGTACAAATATCTTCACAGTATGTGCTGTGCTACACAATTTGAGCCTGAGGAAACAGTTGCAGCAGGATCAACAAAGGGAAGGGACATACATCTCCTCACCAATTCTTAGATCACCACAACCACAATCAGAATAGGACTCAGAGGGGGGAAACACCCAGCTGCTGTGAACACAGGCAGAACTAGGCATGCACAGTACACCCTTGTTTTGGCTAAGAGACCATGCATAGCACATTCACCGACTACCTAGGTGCCTAATACCATCTCCTGACTCACATACATAGATTAAAATTGATGCCTGGCAAATCACACAACCTTTAGCTCTCCATGTAATGGCTGTTTGCATCAGACAGAATAAGCCCTGAACTAAAACTGTGTCAACTGCTGCAATTGCAGAGTAAGTGCTGACCCTACAATGTGTTCCATAATAATATGCCATATATGTGACTTTCTTAACCTGGTACAGTAATCAAGTAAATGTAGTTGTATTTGTCCAGAAAGTATCATAACATGACAGCAGACCAATTACTTTACTTGTATGTAAAAGAGCTAACTGTGCCCACCATGGCCTTGCTTTGTCAATGAGAGAATGCAGAGCACAGTCACTGAACACCTAGGGACCTAATCTCTTTCTCCTACTCGCATACATGTATAATAAAAGTTATGTCATATAGCTCACACAACCTTTACCTCCACATGTATTGCCTGTGTACTGCCTGCATCACACAGAGTCAGCCCTGAACTTAAACTGTTGTCAACTGCTGCAATTACGTGGTACCTCACAAACATTTCTCTCATCTGGACAGAGTGCCATACAATGTCAAGAATCTGGCCTTATATTTTTGTCCA
This sequence comes from Protopterus annectens, assembly GCF_019279795.1. Classification (NCBI taxonomy): domain Eukaryota; kingdom Metazoa; phylum Chordata; order Ceratodontiformes; family Protopteridae; genus Protopterus; species Protopterus annectens. The sequence continues at coordinate 1,843,071,939 of NC_056739.1, forward strand.
TTTTTCATAAAGATGTGTGGTGTTATGGAAGATTACTGGCAAATCATTACAGATTGAAGTCAGAAAATAATGACAGACATATGAGTTTCATATTTCATATCCTTCAGAAATTTCATGATAATGCAAAACCTGTTATCCTATCAACTCTCTTAGTGTAAAAGAGCAATATTTAGCAAATGTCCCTATTTTAGTGCTATTGTCTTACTTTTATTTATGGTTACGGCTTTGTCCACATTTCATGCTCTAAGAGGTTGAGAGGGTTCACCTTGTTTGACCCATACCAGTAACTCATCTGTGATAGCAGTGTACATTGCATTACACTTCACTGTGTGAATAATGCTTGTACTACTGTGGTGCATAGCTGTTCCTGTGACACTGAGAAATAAGGCATCTCTCCTGTGTTCTAAAGATCCATCAGTGTGTTGATTCAAATCCCACCCTATATAGGCATTTGTAATGTGTACTTTCATTTGCTACTGGGGTTAACATACCTAGCTTTTACACATTTCACTTCTTTTCTCTGTTTCACTTTCTTTTCCTATGGGATAAGGAATGTAGGAGATGTGTTTGTCCATTAGTAGTACATCTCAGTCCTGGGGTAAATTGCATGAGCAGTCAAAAATGATGCATATTGTTTTCTGATAAGAACAAGGCCATTACCTTGTTGGTAGCAGAAAACTGAAGGTGTCATGGTTGGCTCTGCTCATATGCTTTTCATGGAGCACCACACTACTAAAACTGTCCAAACAAGACTACCTAGGAAGCAGACTGCCAAAAATAGAAACTGGATATATTCAATTATTGCCCTTGGTCAGTGGAAAAACAAGGACTGGAGCACAGACTCAGCTGGTAGACATGTACACTGCTACTCGTGTTTGCACACTACTTACTTACATGCAAAGAGGTGTAATTTGCATGCGTGTCCACTTTGCTCACCATCTCTCAAACCCACTACAAGCTGCACTATGAGACTGTATATATATATATATATGATGCTTCATTGTTGATCTATTTTGGATATTACATTGGAAACACTACACAATAAGGTCCAGATGTAAGCATGTCTCACATATTTACAATACAGCAATATATTGTTCATCTCCCACTTCCCCCTAACACAAATCAGTTCAACAGTGGGGACTCATTCCTTTTTTCAAACATATTGATCATGCTACCTACTGTAATATTTACTGTTGTCTGTTCCCACATGGACAGGTCTACTTGCTGGTGCTCACAACCATGCTCTGTTAACATTAAACATTCTAGTATGGTCAATAAGGGTACTCCTGTTGCTACACTAATAAGGTTATTAACAGAATACTACTATTAGGTTAATCACCTCATATAATGCTATGAGGCCATGTGCCTAGGTAGGACCCATAAGCTGTTGTTCACTACATGGGCTGCTGATGTCATCTACTATAAGTTCACCTGCACTTTTGTAGAAATCAAAATTGTGCTGTCAGACTTGTGTTAAATACTGTGTTCTGTAGTCCATGCACTTAGATAGGTAAGGGTTCTACTCCCACTGTGGTCACTGTGTGTGTGTGTGTGTGTGTGTGTGTGTGTGTGTGTGTGTGTGTGTGTGTGTGTGTGTGTGTGTGTGTGTGAGTGTGTGTGCATTTACTCAGCAAAGTCCACCTGATATCCTCCAGTTACTTCACTAAGACTGTGGTTTCCCACTATTTTGATACTTGCACAAGCTAACACATCCACTTCATGCAGACCTTCTAACCTATTTGTCACCTACTATAAGTTCATCTGCACTGCTGTAGAAACCCAACTTGTGCTGTGGTGCTTGCATTAAGTACTGTGTTCTATAGGCCATGCATTAGATAGGTAGGGGTTCTATGTCAACTGTGTATGCATTAGGTAGGTAGGGGTTCTATGTCGTGTGTGTTTGTGTGTGTGTGTGTGTGTGTGTGTGTGTGTGTGTGTGTGTGTGTGTGTGTGTGTGTGTGTGTGTGTGTGCGTGTGTGTGTGTGTGTGCATGTATCTAATCAGCAGACTACACCTGGAATCTTACAGTTCTTCACCAAGGCCATGGTTTCCACTCTTTTGATACTTGCACAAGCTAACAAATCCACGTCATGCAGACCTCACAACCTATTGTCCCTCACATGGTCTAATGATGTAATCTACTATAAGTTCACCTGCACTTTTGTAGTCCAGTCTGTGCTGTGGCACTTGTGTTAAATGCTGTGTTCTGTAGTCCATACACTTAGATAGGTAGAGGTTCAATTCCCACTGTGGTCAACTGTGTATGAAAGAATGAGCTGCTACTTAGAATTACCTAGAACAGCATGGTTTACTCTAGTCCACCCTTTCAGAAACACTCCTGATGTCATCGACTATAAAGTGTTGTAGGACACACTCGAAGCTGGACTTTAATTGTGCCACTTGGACTTGGATACTTTGCTGTGTTTTGTAGTCTCTGCACTCAAATAGGTAGGAGTTCTAATCTCACTGCAGTCAACTTTGTGTGAGTGAGCTGCTACTTAAAATTACCTTGAGCATTTTACAACTGCATGGTTTACCCGTATCCTCTCCTTTAGAGACACTGTAAAATGTCATTGTCCAGAAAGTGTTGTCAAACACATTCCAAACTAGATTTTAGCTGTGGCACTTGCATACTTTGCTGTGTTCTGTAGTCCCTGCATTTAGATAAGAAGGAGTTCTAATCCCACTGCATCTTTGTGTGTGGGAGTGAGCTGCTACCTTAAGCATTTCACAACTGCATGGTTTACCCTTGTCCCCTCTTTAAGAGACATTGCTAATGTCATTGCCTATAAAGTGTTGTTGGACACATTCCATGCCAGACTTGAGTTGTGGCACTTGTGTACTTTGCTGTGTTCTGTAGTCCCTGCATTTAGATAGGTAGGAGTTCCTATTCACGTGTGTGTGTGTGTGTGTGTGTGTGTGTGTGTGTGTGTGTGTGTGTGTGTGTGTGTGTGTGTGTGTGTGTGTGTGTGTGTGTGTGTGTGTGTGTGTGTGTAAGAGAGATGTTTTGTTAAAATACATAGAGCATTTAACTACTGCATGCGGGACACATATTTTCCCCTATATACAATTGGCTGATCAGTTATATGATACTTTTGCATATGTATTAATCACACAAGTGCATGTTCAGACAATGTGCTGGAGACCATCAATCCATCCATGACCTCATCCTGTACCACACATATTACACTGACCTGGGTTTTAATCTATCTACATACCTCATGGCATATTTTCTAATCACTAAGTTATGGGGATGAGAAAGGAGTCATAGGGTTATAGGTAGGTATTAGGCTATCTGCCCAAGGGCCTATGTAAACCTAGCCAACAAGGTTCCCTGGCTTACGTCACCCAAGATAGTTATTTTCCTGTGCCACTGTTAAGCAGAGACACAGAAGTGATTCCCGGGGTGTATTTCCTATTTCCCATCCACTCATCAAGATTTTTTTTGAAGAGTGCTAATGAAGAACTTTGCTTGACATAGATAGGCAGCCTGTTCCAGAGTATGGGAAGTCTCTGGGAGAGGAATCTATTCCTCCAGCATGTCCTGTTTATTGTGGTGACAAGGTTTAGGTCCCTAGAGCGTGTAACTCACAGGGATTGGGATTTCTTTAGGTGTAGCATGTCCAACAGCTTTGGGTTTGACATAGCTTTATATGTTAGGCAGAGATCACCTTGGAGTAGGTGATATGCTATGGAGTAAAGCTGGAGTTTTTTGAGACGGTCTGTATAAGGCATTTGTTTGAGGCCAGTAATGCTCTTTGTGAGGTACTTTTGTGGCTTTTCCAGCCACTGCAAATGTCTTGTGAGGTACATTCCAAAGGGGGCATTGTACTCTATAATGTGTCTAATGAGTGTTAAGTAGAGGGGAAGAATAACCTCTTTTTTCCTGGATGAGAACCCTTTTATGATGACGTGTGCCATGTAGAAGAACTTCCTGACTACTGTGGTAATGTGACTATCAAAGGAGAGACTACTTTCCACCTGGGTCCCAAGGTCTCTTATCACACATTCAGTGTTAAGTAGATTGCTGCCTATGTGGTAGTTCATGGGTACAGAGTTTTTACCAAAAGGGATGACACTGCACATTTTGGCATTGAACTTGAGGCCATGGCTCTGACACCAGGCATCTGTCTCAGCGAGGCCCTTCTGTAGGATGTCCACATCATTTGGGGACTTGACTATGGCTCCTAGTTTGCAGTCATCTGCAAACTTTGTTATCCAGAGGCCTTCTGTGTTAGCCTGTACTTTAGAGAAGTAGATACCAAACAGTAGAGGTCCCAGGACTGAACCCTGTGGTACTCCAGCTGTCACTGGTTTGAGGTCAGATTTGGAGTCTGCAACTTTTATAGTGTGGGTTCTGTCAGTGAACCAGTTGGCAACCCATCTTGTGATGTAGGATTTTATACCTAGTTTAGTGAGTTTATCTATAATTCCAGAATGGGGGATGGTGTTGAAAACCTTGGCAAGGTCAAGATAGGCTGTGTGAACCACATTACCCTCATCTTATGGCTTTGGTGACTGCCTCAAAGAAGACAATCAGGTTCAGGGGGCATGATCTGCCTTTCACAAACCCGAACAGGGTGGGATCCAGAGTTTGGAGGTTATGAATGTCTTTGTTTATGTGTTCCATGATGATACGTTCCATGGCCTTGCAGTCCAGGCTCATCAGGCTAATAGGGCGATAGTTCCTGGGATGAGTGTGTTATTTAGAGGTACTGCATCTGTCTGGTGTGGTTAATGCAAATGCTAGCTATGCACTTGTATTGGTGTTTTGCTCATGTTTTCCTATAGTGCTGTAAGACATAGCTATGTGCACAGTTGATATGGGAACATACAAATTTTGATTTCTACACTCTGACACCTGATATTGGGTGTAATTTTTTTGCAGTAGGCCATGAATGTGCAGGGGGACCATAGTCAAGCAACTTAGATATCCATGGCTTTTAGAATGTAAAGTGAACATATATGAATAATATTTCAGTTTGTAATCACAACTCTAGTGTCAATATCTAGGTATTTGTATATGTAGGCCTTTATGTATGTCTGTTAAAATGTGGGGACAATGGCAGTCCACATAGTAGAATACTTACAGGACTATATTACACAGTTAACACACAGTTAGATGTGAAAGACTGTGTAATATGTACACATATACCTAACGTAGTTCCAACATATTACAGTATCATACATCCAACAGACATAAAATCAATAACTGCTCCCCATGTCAACTGTTGTAAGTGATAGGGCCTACAATGTGAAGTGGAACAAAAGGTAGGTTGCAGTTCTCCTGTTTGCACAATGTTGCACTCAGACAGACAAAATATAACATAATGGGAACTACAGAGGCATGTCTTTGAAAGGATTAAAAGGATGCTATGACATACACAACCTAAAATGATGTCCTTATCCCTCTGAAAGTAATCTGCTGCTGACTTAACATTTCCAAGCTTAGGTGTAACAACTCTGTAGATTGAAGATAACACCCATAGGATGTAAGGCAGATTTCAGTGCAGTTGTGAGTTTCCCATCCAAAAAAAAAAATCACTCACAGCTGCAATCCATTACTAATCTACAAGCTATAAAAAGACAACCTTGTAGGTAGTCAAGTTCTTGTTAGTTATAGATGTTTTGAACGTTGTGCATCAGCAGTATTTCCAAACAATATTGCCCAGCTTTCTCTACAGAGGAGCCATCATTTTCACAAGGTATGTTTAATTTTTGTCACCTACATATAGCATTTGCTAGACTGTATTTCAAAATTCTGTGAAGCACAGTGTTCACCAATGTTATCTTTATGTATGACTTACAGGTATAATGATAACATGGCCCAGTTTGTCAAGCAATGTACAGTTACTTATGATTATCAAGACAGGTAAATACATGGGTTAAATGGTTGTGTGGGATATATCTAAAAATATTTCATGGACAAGCACATTGACAGCACTTCTAGCAATTCTAAGATGTAATGCTATATGACAGTGGCAGTTGTCTGAACCTTTGTGAGGTGATAATTAAGGTGAGGTAGTGTTATGGCACTAAGAAGAATGTTTCAATAATAAATTGCCTTGTCTTACATCCTGCCTGTTACCGGTTCCCATATGTTGACTGCTGTAAGTTTCTCCATTGAGTAATACTGACTGTCTTACTGTAATACTGTAATACTTCTATGTTGCATCTATAAACAGTTGTGTTGTAGTTATGTGATACTTATGTATACTCTACATCTGTCTTCTTTCAGGCCAAGGGCAGCTATGGCTTTCAAAGGAGTGAATTCCTCACACCCATCATTTACCAATGTGGAAAACTAGGCCATAGTAGATGGCCTATGCATCCATGGTGTTTTTCTACTCCAAAGGGGCTGGCATGATAGTGCCCACCGAATGATATTATGGCAAGAAGTGGTTGCCAATGTAAATGCCGTGGGCAGCCATGGATGAGCATATCTCCAGGTATGCCACAGCACCACCTACATGATAACAGCTGCCAGATGAAGATTTGCTGCAGTAGGCCATGACTTCATGAGCACAGGTGGAAGTCCTGCTATCCAACAACCACTGACCTCCCAAAGAGCAGTTATTTGCTGAGCTCAGGAGCAGCCAGAGCTCCCAAGACACTGTTATATAGCATGTCCTTGATGTGGGTGCCAGTGTGTCAAGATCCCAGGAGGAACTTACAGGTAGGCCATGCTCTGTGTACTGTTGAATAGTAATGTATATTGTTAGAAGAGAAAAGTGTGTGTCACATGTAGCTGTTTGTGGAGATTGCAGATTGCTACTATTATAAGCTTAGCCTGTAGTTGTCAGCCACATTATTGCATGCATTTGTGTTGTTTGCTGCTTTAAAATGTGCAAATGTATTACTACCTCACTTAGTGTTGAATATGATTTTATTGGCCTTACCTCTTTCTTAACTTCTTCCAGGTCCACCATCAAAGCAGCATGACCTGCCTCCACCAACCACATCACAGGAGGACCTTCCAGGTAAGCCTAGTTATCTGAACAGTTGTATAGTTTTGTGCAGGTCAAGGCATTAAAATGAAGTAGTTATTTGTGGCCCATCTGGTATTTGTTTTGGTGGTTAGAAGATTGCTAGAGGTATAAGCTTAGCTTGTCATAGTAAACCAAGTTCTTGGGTAACTGTTTGTTGATTTCTGCTATTCAGGCGACAATGCAGTAGACACTGTATTACCGTCGATTGCGGTGTTGTTGGCCTTGCATCTTGCTTTACTTCTTCTAGATCCATCCAGCCTACAAGCATGCTTGCTGCCTGCAGCTGGTAAGTGAAATACTGGTATTTCAATAGTGCTGATCAATATAAAGGAATATTGTATAGTATAATTTGTATTTAAGTCATGTTTTCCACATTGCTCAACTTTCAGTAATACTGGCATCATTGTTACTTCGTTCACATATATTGCAGTGTAGTGTCTCCATTACTAAGCTATTCCTATGTTTCTGTATTTTTCTCAAAGGTGTTGCCGATGGTGGAACTGTAGGCACTGTGCCACCTGATGTCAGTATGTCACCTGAGTCTGATGATGATGGTGACCAAAGTGAGGCACAGCCAGGGTGGAGAGAAGTTGAATGACACAGATGATGTCATTCAGCCATCTCCTACATTGACCTTTGATATAGCCAGTAGGCCTATGCCTACCCAGTCCACTGAGCCCACAGGTTTTGGACAGGTTTAGGGCAAGAAGATTTATCAGGGAGTGTGGTTACTGCGGCTTCAGTGCCAGTTGAGTCTGACCATAGCCAAACTGTGGGTGAGGTGCCACACAGGAGGAGTGATAGTGATACTCAGAGGAGGGCTGCTGTTCTTCCACCACCTGATGCAAGTGTCACTTCCTGTGCCACTCGACAAATGTTTAGTACCATCATGGAGACACAGGCACATTCCCATCATTTGTCCAGACAAATGTTCAGGAGGATGGATATGGCAAGGCTTGACATGTATGAATGCATACACAATGTTGCTGATGTCATGGATCCCATATATGACACATTGGAATGAGCAGGGTCTGTGATGGAACATCAGCATGGAGGTGAACAGCATCCCCATGGGTGTAGGACAGCAACATCACCTGCTGTCAGCCAATGTGGCAGTTCCAGATCAAACTCCCATAGTGGCAGTAGTTTGATGATTTCTCAGTAAATGTGCTGCCCACAGGCAGATGTGACAGGCCATGGGGACATGGCCTTGGACATTCCCAGGAAGGGAGCTTGTCCAGCAGACAGCAGATACATAGCAGCATGAACATGTTTCTGGACGTCAATTTGCCAGTGCAACTCCTGGCAGATCCAGGTGTCACAGTCAAGGAAGATAATGATGAACTGCAACATCTACCATGCACAGTTCACACCTGTCCAACAGAACAAGTCACAGAGCTAGCACTCCCCTTGGCTGTGTCCATGCACGCACTCACACACCAGTTTCACATAGAGGACACACACACACAAAACAGGCATTCACTTTCTATATCTTCCCTTTTTATTTTGGCCCAAATGTGTACCTTCTTACTCACACACACTCACCAACCTCTGCAAGTGATGATAACCGTGATAGACCCCTGTATTCCAGCTTTGTGATTCAGGCATACAGAATCATTGTCTTATTCTGAGGGTGCATAGCTAGGTAATTGCTTACTATATTTGCATTTCTTTTGTAGAAATGTTCATTTTACTTGTGACATATATTTTAATTGGATATGTAAATAGTTGAAAGCATGCAATTGTTATTACTTTGTACTGAATGCTATTGCAAGGCTTGGGAATTGAGAAAATGTGGGGTGTATCATTAGTTTGTGACTCCTGTCTGTAATGACTAACACACAACAAAAATCATGTGCAAGTGATATGAACTATGCCCTATCCTCTACTTAATAATACATGTCTTACAGGATGTTCCAGCCAACACCTATAATGTACCCTAAAGGTCACGCCATGATAATCTGATGTTAGGTTTGTGTGATAGCCCTACATGTATTTCCCCTTGTTTCCAATGTAATAATGTACATTTTTATTTTATTTTCTATTTCCTATTTGTGAGATGCACCACATAGCGTAAACAGAGAATGCTATCTGCATATTGTTTGCGCATAAATCAGCAGTGTACAAACCACAAGAATGGGCCACCCATGTAGCAGACAGGACCCAGACAGCTACACACATACACCAGAAGTATTCAATTGCTACTATTGGTCATCAGGCAAACACATTTCCCGGCAGTAAGCAGTGTCATAAAATCTGCTTGCATGGTGGTCAGCGATGTGCAACACTTTCAAATGTCACAAATCCAGGAAGTGTACACTCCCAGTAGGTGAGACACTTGCAAATGGTAAGAAAACGTTATTCTACATTCATCTCAATCTCTGATAAGCTTGTCCAGTATTTCTGGAGAGTTCTTGAGAGTCTATCCTCAAAGATCCAGGTCCAGGAATCCAAAATGTTTGTTGGACTCTTAGTCAATGAGCATTGGCCCAGGCTGATGCAGAGAGACTATCATGGCTCAGAGTACAAGGCAAATGAATGGGATAGTCTGGCCCAAGCTCTGACCAGTGCTACCAGTATCTCCCCCACTGATGAATAATGTAGGAACCACTACAGAGACCTCAGGCTGAGGAAAAAGGATACCCTTGACCATTGGATCAAGGAATGTAGGACTGAGGGCACTCCACAGATGTGTAGGTGTCACTTACAGAGATTATTGTCAGAGTTAAAAGCTGGATGTAGTCAGGATTGGTATGCTTAATGGTATTCTGTTGTGTTCTGTTTTTTCCATAGCCGTTACAGATCAGGCACTGAATGTGTGGACTTATGACAGTAGATTGGCATGGATATAAGACGCACGTGTTATTTATCTTTCCCAACAGTGGGGTTATTTTAGCATTAAAAAGTTACAACGCATTTATTTGTTATTTATACAGTTGTATCAAACTGAACATTAATTTCTTGACTGTAATACGGAAGTAAACATGCATTACTCTGGAGAGAAAAACAATAGTTCATTATTGCAAAGCAGTAATAGGTCATGCCTTCTACTGCAGTGGTGGTGCTGCGGTAGCATTGTCACCCCATAATTAGACGTTGCCCGTTCGATTCTCAGTTTTCTTCTGTGTAGCGACATACATGAATGGGGGTTCCTTCATTGAAGGTTGTACATTAGGCCTGGCAAGCCAGTACATAAAAATCTACTGCCAATCATTAGCGGACCAGAGTTCCACTGTGGCGACCCCTAACCGGGAAAAGCCGAAAGACACAAACAAGTAATAGGTCGTGCCTTCAAAATCAGCACTTCCCAAATATATTAAATATATATAATATTTTAAATATTTTAAGGTTTGATTAATATTAAAATGTAACATCAGAGCTGTAAAGCAGTGTCACCCCTGGCTTGCTGTAAACTGTAATCAGTATATCTGAACCACGCATATGTGCAATGTCTGCACACATCAAGGATTCCTTACTGCAATCTGTATTACATTGTGCATCTGTTAGAAACTGGGCAGTCTGAACAGTAAACATAAGTATTTGTTAGGAGTTTGTAGTGTTAAAAGTAAAGACAACAGAATAGAGTAAAATAATTGTTTTATCAATTCTTTGTATGTCACAAATGAAGTTACTAATGTTCTCTCTTTTTTCTATCATCCCAACCCTTTTCTCTCTTTTTGTGGGGAATTTATTATTTACATTTTTTGTGTTTTCTTTTTTATTATTTATTTGTACCATAGCACAGTGGGGTAGGACTGTCCTATTGGACCCATATGCTCCCACTGCACTGGCTACAGCACCGCTGCCCAGCACGTCAGGTGTAGTACCTGGTAACACCCCTTCTACCTCCCCTGCACTATTTGGCCCCTCAGATTGATCTGCGAAGGAAGACAGGTCTGTGGCTCCCTCTGGGTGCAGTGGCAGATGGGTTGAGTTTATCACCCATGACAAACTGCCAGGGATGGTGTGTAGGACTGTGCACCACACCATTGGTGCATGCCTAGGCTGGCTGGAGAACAGTACTCTCCATTATTATGTTAAATAACACAATATGAGATCCAGACATCAGACACTGCACCCATTGATGCAGTGAGGTGACAGTGATGACAGTCCAGTGGGTGAGGACTCAGTTCTCACTGTCACCCAACTTGATGTCCATGAGTTAGCGATATCCCCACCCTCACCCCATCCACAATGTTCATTCACCTCCTGTGTCCTTCATTGTCCCTCACTGCTTCCTCACCTGCCCAACTTACCTCACACAGGCATTCCTACATATCTTTCCTAACATCCCCCCCCTCTCCCTCTCAAAAAAAAAATGTGCACCTATCCAGCATAAAAAAATAAAAAATCGTCCCAAACATAGCTCCCATTTTGCACACGTGTATTCATGACATACATGATTATTTCAAATTCTCTATACAATTCTCTATACAACAGATTGTACTGTGGTCACCCCTCTCTCTGGGGGATTGGCAGTCCAAATTCAGACAAATTTATATGTTTTATTATGGAATAAATGGATAGCTACGGTTCTTTCTTACATCCTTCCTGTACTTCCCTGCCTTGTTTTCACCTTGTTCTTCCCCCTGCCTGCTCCCCATTTCACCACTTTTCTATCTTCCCCATTTCTTTTCTTTAAATAAATATTGAGTGATGGTGCGTGATGTGCAACAATGCCCCACAACTGTAAAAAGCAGTGATATAAGTGTATATACCAGTTCTAAGTGTTATATAGTTGGATTGGCAACAGTACCATCTAGCCATATTGTAGACACTCCATAACTACCATACTTTAGAATTTGGATTTACATGTGTAGTATTATTTGACACTGTTAACATAGACCTGGATTCGAACCAAGTACCATCTAAACAAAAAATACATGTATCACTGCATTAATAGGTGGTGCTACAGACTCAGTTAATTAGTAGGTGTAGTTGAGACTGTATAGCAAGTGGCAGACATAACTGCTCTCTGGCTGCAGGAATTAATGCACTTAATGTAATGATAAGTACCTTTTTGGGGCAAATGGTTTAGCTATAGGTAATACATTAAAGTATTTTGTTAGTAGCATTGCTTATCAATGCTACATCATTGCACACTACTGCTGTACAAAAATAAATGAGTATCATGCAATAATGCCTTATTAAACATTACAGGGGATTGTGCAATGCTGTTTCATAGAAAGTTAATGAAGAAGATACAGCATTAGTGATATGGGGAGCAAGCACAAGGAAGTACAAAGGGAAATCTTTCATAAACTTTGTCACTTACTATTGAATGTATTAAATACATCTGTTGTTTGACTCTATGGCAGCAAGAGTTAATGCATTGTTGTTGGAGGCAGATGGTACTGGGTTCAACTATGGGTGGAAGTAATAATTTTAGAAGCATGTATGATTCTTATATCCACTTATATTACAGCTTTTTACCATTGGGGCATAATGATGTGAACCACATACCATTGTCCAATAATTCTTGAAAGAAAAGAAATGGGGAAACAGGAAATTAGTGAAATGGGGAGCAAGCAGGGAGAAAAAGAAAATGAAAACAAGGCAGGAATTTGCAGGAAGGATGTAGGAAACAACCATAGCTAAAACATACAAATTTGGCTGAATTTGGATTGTCACACCCAGAGACAGGGGTGACTACAACACAATCTGTTGTATAGGGAATTGTATAGAGAATTTGAAATAATCATGTGTGACATGAACACAATGGAGAGCTATGTATGGTATGATTTTTTTTTGAGAGAGAGAGGAATGCTAGGAAATGGATGTAAGAATGTCTGGGTGAGGTAAGTTGGGCAGGTGAGGAGGCAGTTGCAGACAGACATGATAAGCAGGCAAACAAGACAAAATACAGGGATGGTGAAGGACACATGAGGTGGGTAAACACCATGGATGGAGAGAGGTATGGGAAATCATGATCTCGTGCACATTTGACAGTGAGAATCTAGTCCTCACCCAGTGGAATGTCATCACTGTCACCTCAATGTGCCTCTGGCTGCAGTGTCCAATGTCTGCACCTCCTACAGGTGCTCTGTACTAAGATGGAGAGAAGGCACTCCATCTGGCATAGGCGAGTGTCAACAGTGTGATGCACAATCCTACACATGATCCCTGGCAGTTTATTAAGAGTGATAAACTCACTCACTCTGGCACTGTACCTGGAGGAAGTCACAGGCCTGCCCTGCAGGTCAGAAGTACCCAAGGAGCCAAGTAGTGTAGGGACAGCAGATGGCATACTACTAGTTATTGCACCAGACATGCTGGGCAGCTGTGCTGTAGCCAGTGGTGTGGGGGAAGATGGATCACATAAGACAGTCCTACCCCACTGTGCTGTGTGAAAAACAAAAAATGAAAAAGTAAACACAAAAACACAAGAAACATAATAAACAAAAAAATGTAAATAATACACACAGAAAAGAGAGAAAAGGTTGGTGTGAGAGGAAAAAGGGGAACATTAATAACTTTATATGTGACATACAAAGCATTGATACAATTATTTTACTCAATTATGTTACCTTTATTTTCAACACAACAAACTTCTCTAGCAAGTTTCTTCCTTACATTTAAGACTACCCAGTTTATAACAGAGGCACACTATAGTACAGATTGTAGTCACTAGTTCTTGCTGTGTGCATATATTACACATATGTGTGCTCCAATTATACTGATTACAGAATACAGAAAGGCATTTCTGCTACTGGTATAGAGGTATCAAGTTAGTTTCCAATAATAATGAAAACATAATAGTACTGCATATTTGGGAAGTGCAGTTTTTGAACCCACAACCAATGACTACACTGAAATACTTCTTTTGTCCTACAGACCACTGCATGCATACTTTTCCTTTTACAATTTAGAGCTGTATGCCTACTCTTATTTCACCATTGCCTTGTGCTACAGACTAAGGCATGCATAGTCTCTTTTACAGTTGAGATATGCATGGTCAATTTGATACAGCTCTAGTAAATAACAACTAAGTGATCCTTAACGTTTAATGCTACAAAAGTACTCTAAAAACTATTATTATTATCATTTAGACAGTACTGTTCTGATGCATACATACCACATGTCTCGCATTTTAGCTAGATGCGCAGCACGAGATCAAACATTCAATATTGTCTTCACAGCAGCTGTGGAAAAACAGAGCAGAACACTGTGAAGAAATTGGACACTGTCATTTGTGTTAATATGTCTGGCTGAAGTTTTGTATATAATTTCAGACTGACCTGTGTATTGTAGGCCAGCAAGACTAGCTATGATATTGTACATAAGTTCTTACATGTTGATTTATAATCTGTACAGAATGTTTTAAAGACTTGACTAGTGTCCTTTTACATTTCTAACTGTGAGTGTTTGTGAAGAAAGATTCTAAAGGCAAACTGTCTCAGATTCAGCTGATCTCCAGATGATGTCATCAGAATGTTGACAGTTGCTATGTGTTATTGTCAGAAGCTGAAAGACAGGAACGAACTTTAGTAAACCGCTGTTGGTTGATTTTCAAAATATGAAATGAAAATTAAAACTAAAAAAGTTGTGGCAGTTAGGCTGGTTTATAAAAACGCCTGCTGAAGACATAAACAGTCAGTAGTCAGCCACAGCTTGTTGCCAGTTATACTGTTGCTGTTCACAGTTACCAGAATGTTGGATTTCTGTCCTACAGTACTGATTTCATTTCATGGTGATTGAGTTCTGTTTATATATTGGAAATTACTGTTTTATATTTTAATGATTTTGCTCATTATTAAAAATTTTTATTAATTACACTTTAGCTGTTCAATCAGTGTTTTTCTTTAGTGATTTGAGAGTGCTTATACTTGCCTCGATAACTTCCCAGACCACTCCAAAAGCCTGGCTGCTTAGGTCATTTGCTACTATTTGTTTTAATATTTAATTTTCATAATTGGACGCCCCTTTAAAAGAGCATAAAGACACTCTGATGTGTGGCAGCATTACTGTATTAATTTGGGAAGGGTCACAGCTGGAAATCTGTGTCAGGCTTTTGCAGAAGTGTTTAGATGTGTGAAGTTTAATCTATTTAATGTATTAGAGGTCTTAAACTGGGACAAATTGCTATGGAGTGTGTAATAAGGAGCTACATTAGGGGTGGACAGAGGTTAGCAGTCCAATCCCAGGTTATTGAGCATGTTCCTATTGTGCTCTTAGGGGAAAATTGTGAAATATTACTCCTGTTTAAGTTGCAGTTCACATTGGAGTCAGTAGTGAGGATTGGAGCTCCTTAGTTACTGACCCTAGATAACAGGGATCATCACATTATTTGGTGGCAGTTCAGTGAGATATTACATGGATGTCACATTAATTGGTGTCAGTGGTGTGGGATTTTTAATTATACTTAGTAGCCTGTGGGTAATTGTCATTAAGTTGTGCATTCTCAACAGCCACAAAGTAAACATACAGAATCTCAGTTCACCACAGTTTTATTTATTTTTGGTTAGTTAGTCAGGGACAGCAGGCAAAGATATGAGCAGAAGACTATAGAAAGCTGACAAAGAATCAGTTGGCCAAGGAGTGTGAAGTCAGAGGACCTGTGCATACGAACCTGACTAAGGAAGCAATGATTTCAGCGTTAGTTGCAGCTTCAGCTCAGATCAACTGTTCAGTGGACATCCAGTTTGGTTTTGGGGATGTACAGCCTGCCAAGACAGGACAGTCCACTTTTTCTTCAGAGGACCTGCCAATCCATCTGGAGTTAGAGAGACTGCTCCTGGAGGCTGAGGAGAGAATGCAATGAATGGAGGCTGAGGAGAAGCAGTGTCAATATGAACTGGAAGACAAACGTCTTGAACTGGAATCAGCAGAGAGACTGTGCCTAGTAGGGGATGTCACATTTTATGGGTGCAGCTCAGTGGGATATTATCTGGACATCACAAACACCATTATGAACACTAGTCCTGACTGTATTCAGCTTTTAACTCTTACAATTACCCAATGGAATTGATGCTTACACATCTGTGGGGATCCCCCTGCCTAACATTCCCTGATCCAAAGCTTGAGGGTATCCCACTTCCTCATCTGGAGATCTTCATAATGATGTCTGCACTGTTCACCTATGCAGGGGAAACCTGTTACACTGGTTAAGGCCCTGGCAACACTATTCCAGTCTTCAAACTTATATTCTGAGCCCGAATAGTCCCACTACAGCAACCTGGGCCCATGCTCTCTAACTAGGAGTCCAACAAAAATCCTGAACTCCTGGACACCTTAACACTGTGACCAAAAGCACACACCCTCTCCAGCAACTACAGACATGCCTGCCATAGTTCAAGCTCAATGTCTAGTGAGCATTTCCCACTAATTAGAGTATATATGGCACTGTTTATGGCCTATTCCACATCTTGCGCTTACTGAGAATGCACTCATTTTGAATTTGCAACATTTAAAAACATTGCACATCGCTTACTGCTGTGCAAAAACAGTAGACAAGAGTGCCTACTACTGGGCAATGTGGTTGTATGATAGAAAGCAATGTGCAACAAAGAGCTTTTTAGAATTTTTTAGGTATACAGGCACTTGTGTAAATAGGCTAGTCAGTTTTATCATACATATATACAGTTCTACATCTGCAGCTATTAAAAGAAGAAGACTGAAAACACAGGTGTGTATCTTGCATTTTATTGTTATAATCTGCACTCTGACAACAATAAAGCAAAACTTGCCACCCTGTAATAGAACCCTGTACCATCTTCACTCCACCCCTACACTTAACACCTGCTTCCATGGGATAAGTGAGATGTGTATTTGCTATCTTAGTAGTTATTGTAAGGTTCCTGGTGTTAAGTGTAGCGCAGCACTGCTGCATGATCCACACTATTATTAATTGAATGCATCCGGTTCATTTGTGTGGCTGTCTGGGTCCTGTCTGCAATGTGGGTGGTCCATTCCTCAGGCTTGTGTACTGCTGCACTTCGCTCAAACCACTTGAGCATAGATAAACATGTTTATGCCAAGCAGTGCATCATGCCAATACTGGCAATTTAAATAAATAAATAAATGAAAAATTAAAAACACAAAAAAAAGGATAACAAAAATTAATTAAAACACAAAAGGCAGACTGTCCACAGTTTTGAAGATTGTGCAGATATATGCATCATATATTTGGTCTTTTCCTTTTAAACTGGTGGTTTATTGTGAAATTGCTAAAGATTGCAGTCAAGATATCATGACATATACATTTATGTTCTGTATTTCATATTATTCAGAAAATGTATGCTTGCCCTTTGCCCTGGAATGAACCACATTCACTATACACGTTTCATGGCCAGTAACACTGGGGCAAGCCACAAAAGCTTCCCTACATGTGCTGTGTGTCATTAATATTCATGGTGCATGATTGTGTGATGCAGCATGATGCGCTATATTGTGTACACAAATACACTCAGTGTAGGTTTTGTGCAGAACCTACATGGAGTTTATTGAATCCTGCTGTTTGTTTATGAAGAGTTATATGTAGCAGGATATTAAAATGTATATGGAAAAAAGATGAGAAGAATGAAATTAAAAAAAAAAACAGACCCATCACACTAAATAACATGCATTAGTAAAGTTTTATCATAATAATAATAAAGGTGAATGGAAGGAAGGATGATGGATATTACAGAAGAAAGTATAGATGGTATAAAAGGGGAGGGACATCAAGAAATTTCACTGAGTGTAAGAGAAACTGTGGATGATTTTATAAGTAAAAGGCAGGATGTGAAACATAAGGTGGGTGATATTAACACGGTATTTGATACAGTAGGACATGATGATTTGTGCAGTATTTTGGTAAATTATGGAATAGTTAAAAGAATTAAGAAAGCATATATGTCACAACAGCAGAATAACAGAGGGGGAGTGTTAGTGAATGGGTGGCTGAGCAAAGAAATATGCATGTACTGTGGTATAAACCAAGGCTTTACCATAAAAAATATTGTTTGTATTGGCAATGAATGTGATTATTTTATTTTTATTTTATTTTAAATTTGTTGACCGGGCTGGTCTAAATGGATACATGTCCACTTTCAGCAGAGGCCCGGGGAGAAAAGCTCCAAGAGAAACAGTTAAAAATAGCAAATTTACAGATTTTATTCAGATAAAAATATACAATAACACAATAGCACACAAAAAATTCACTCAGGGAGAAAAAAAAGTACAAGAGAAAAAATAAGAAATAAATAACATAAGCAATAGTGCAGTCATATATTACTAAAGTGACAAACTAATACAGAGAATATTACAGATAAAACAACAGGAATTAATTACAGGGAGGGAGTTCAAAATTAAGAGAGGTAGCATAAAGGAAGATAAGTACTACTTTGTATGTCGAGGAATGTGAACATACTAGTAGCAAAAGGCAATCTTTCTATGCAGGAGAATGTGAACATACTGGTAACAAAGGCAGTCTAGTCAGGGTTAGTGCAGGGGCAAAGCCAGTGAGTTTTGAGGTGGGTTTTGAGATGAGATTTAAAGCTAGGGATAGAGGAGACTGAAGTGAGGTTGTCAGGAAGAGAGTTCCAAGCTTTTCCTACAGTGTTAGAGAACAAGGAGGCTCCTCTGCCAGGTTATTGGATTTACATGTTGATATAAGAAGCTTGTTAGAAGAACGCAGGCTTTTGAGGTTGCAATATGGTGTAATAAGAGTATTGAGAATAGGGGTGTTGTTGGGTTTATAGAGGATTTTATGGGCTAAGGAGAGCTGATGAAATAAGATCAGATTTTGAAGCTCAAGCCATCCTAATTGCCTAAGGTTTAAGCAGTGATGAGTTCTGAACGTGGAGGTAGAGGCAAATCTGGCAATGCTATTGAAAGTGACTGCCAGTTTGGAGAGGGTAGTTTTGGACAGGTTAGTGTAAATAGGGAAGGCATAAAGTAGGGTAGAGATCAGATGTGAATGAGCAATGCAAGTTTTAGCAAGAGGTGTAAGAAATGGTTTAATTCTATACAGGGATCCTAGTTTTCTGTTAACTAATTTTATAGTGTTGTTAATGTGGCAGTCAAAACATAGGTTGTTGTCTATCTCTATTCCGAGGAGCCTGGTGGAAGAGTCAGGTATTATGATAGTACCATTGTTAGACAAGACAGAGAAGTTGAGAGGAGAGGATTTACAGGTGGGGGAGAAGAGTAACAGTTTGTTTTGGGGGGGTTTAAGATTAAGCAAAGTTTAAGGAACCAAGTTCCAACTGTTCTGAAAGTTTGTTGGGTGAAGGAATGTAGTTCTGAGAGAGAAGAGGTAGAACAAATCAAAGTAGACTCATCAGCGTATTGTATACAGGCTGCAGAGGGAATAGTGGTGTAAAGATCATTTATAAAAATAGAGAACAGGAGAGGGGCCCAGTACAGAGCCTTGTGGGACACCAAGGATAATGGGGAGGAGGTTGGATAAGTTATTTTGCCAGAGCACAGCCTGTTGTCTGTTATGTAAATAAGACTCAAACCACTTTATTGCACTAGAGTCAAGTCCAAAATTTTGGAGAAAATGAATCAGAATATGGTGATTAACCATATCGAAGGCTTTGGACAGGTCTATAAAGAGAGCAGAGGTGAGAATATTATTATTTTGATTTTTGTTGATGCAGTCAGTGAAGGAAAGGAGGGCTGAAGTGGTGCTGTGGAAAGGTCTAAAGGCATGTTGACAGACAGCAAGTAGGTTGTTATTTAATAGATGTTTAAGAAGTTGTTTTTGGACGCATTTTTCCATAATTTTAGCCAGTGGGGAGAGAAGGGCTATGGGTCGGTAGTTGGAGAGTTCTGTTGAGTTACCACCTTTGTGTAGGGGAATGATATGTGAAATTTTCCAGATGGAAGGAATGAAACATTCTACAAAGGTTCTGTTAATCAGAATGGAAATGGGATAGGCTAAAGGTTTGGCTGCAATTTTTAGATACTGAGCTGGTATAAGGTCAGCAGAAGGGGAGGACGTCTTACGTTTTTGGAGAAGAGAACAGATAAGAGATGTAGGTACAGGATGCAGTAGAAAAGAAGGAGAAGAAGTGTTAGAGGAGGTGGACTGAGAGGGGATGTTGGGGGCTAGTTGATTAGCTAAGGCCTGGACAGTTTCAGAAAAGGAGGTGTTAAAGGCATCAGCAGTTTGTTTATGAGTGAAGTAGCTTATAATATGAAAGATGCTAGCTATATGATGCAGAAGGAGGTGTTGATATCAGTTGGTTTTACATATGCAGACTATATCATCTTAGTTGCTAAGAACAAATTAAAAATGAGCGAATTGGTGGTTTGCCTGAATCGATGTTTTAAAAAAGGGAATGACCTTTAATAAAGATAAAAGTAAAGGTTGGGGGGATGGGGTAAACATTGGGAGATGTATTTTTCATAGAATAAAGTATCTTTACTAGGAATGATATTTGGGAAAAATTATGTAGTTATGATGCAATGGGAAGGGCTGAAAAAAGAAAGGAAATAAATATGTTTTCTTTGGAGGGCGTGTAGACTAGCATTGGAAAAAAAGGTTTATCTGCTGGATTTGATATTCATGGGAAAAATGGCATACATGTCAAATGTTTATATGATCACAATAAAATATGGAAAGGAAATTCTACAACTGGTATTTTCTTTCATATGAGGTTTTAAGATTAAAACCAGTAAAAAGAGATGCATTATATATGAGTGAAGATGAAGGGGTATTGGGTTACAAAATACAGCTGCGTATTCTGCTTCTTTCAATTTGTATAGTGTAGTAGGTAAAGGAAATGAATGATGATGTAATAGTAAGAATATTTAAATATGAGTACAAACAATTCTGGCAAATGATGAAAAAAAAGAGAAAAAGAACAAGGGAGTGAAAAAATAAAAAATAAAGAAAAATACAAAAGTGAAAAATAAAAAATGTTGGGAAAAAGAAATATAGAATAATGTGGTATGTTAATGGGAAGAAACTATATTATTACGTAAATCCACTGGAATTTTACCAGAAGTGATTAAAGCCATTAAAGTAATGAAAAAGTGGTGCACCAAGGTAACAGAGTATCAGGATTTCCTACAGAGAATGATAATAAATAAGTTACCAGTAAAGGGGAATATACCTTACAAAAGTTTATTTTGCGGGAAGAAAGAGACAACAGGGCATTTTTTTATGCAAATAAGCAATGAAATTCTGGAAAATGTATGTAGAAATGTATTTTGAAATTGTTATGGATATAAACAGCATATAGATGAATATGATTATGTGTGGATAGTATAACAATAATAAGAAAGAATATGTGAGAAGGGTAGATATACGTATATTTTATATAATATGGGCTATGTGGAATGAAAGACTGGATCAAATTTTGTTTACTGTGATAAATAATTTTGGCAGATAAAATCAGATTATGGTTGTGGAAGAAGGATAGGTGGTCAGGTTTGGAAGAATAGCAATGAGGATGTTATAAGAAAAATGAAAGTATATATTTACCTGAAAATGTGTAAAATTTATAAATTTGTAAATATGTTTTAAGTGTTAAATAAAGGGCTCATTGTTTTCGATAGGTGCTGTGTAATCTTTTATACCCACCTGAGCTGCAACCAACTCTAGCACTGTTGTCAGGAAGAAACAGAGGCAAAACAACATTTAGCATAATACATCTGGCAGAGATCCTTGTCAGGCCATTATTTAATATGCTTTTTTCTTCTTGTTGGCATTTTTACAATCTGTTTAAGATTGTTTAATTCTAATGGTGAAATGGAAGAGGAAAGAGGGACAGTTACAAACCTTTAGTTTGTGTCATTTGTTGAACCCTTGGTGCGCAGTACTTCAAGCACATAATTTGTTTCAGTAATTATACTCTTGAGAGAGTGACTTAGAAAAATCATTTGGCCACCTCCTTGGTCAACGGGCTGAAGTGAGTAAAAAGATTTGTAGGCAGGTATTTGCAGAAAGCAGGATGAGTCTTTGAACCATTTTGCTGTGACAGACATGGCTAATGGCTTCTTCTTGGAAATTCATCTCATATTTACATTTGAGTTTCCCCTTAAAGAAAATATTAAGTCTGTAAGCAACTTAGTTTCTTTCTCTTTTTTAGGATGTGTGTATTAGTGAGCATCCACTTATTGTTAACTGCAGATTTTAGCTTGGAATATCTATTAGTTTGAATCTGTCTAGAAGGGCACTCAGAGAAAAAAAAATACTCCATTTCAGTTCTATAACCCCCTTTTGAGGATAGCCACAGCCCCTCCTTTAAAAACCAGCTCTGCATACATGCTTTTCCACCTAGTCAGCAAGGCAATAAATCCTTCTGGATCAACTCAATGATGTATGCCATTAAATGAAGCCAGTAATGTTTTCCACAAAAGTAGATGTTATTCCTATTGATGAAAGGCTTTCACTAACAGCAAAGGATTCACCAGCCTTAGTAGTCCTCGCAGCAATTTAAATACCCATCATTCACATTGTCTTTTTAAATGCCATTCTTCTGATAAATGATGTCCAGCCTGCAAATTTCCTTCACCCACCTCAGTATCAAAAATACCTGTAGCTCTTCCTTAAGAAAAAAAAGCAAATAATTTGGGATAATGCTTTTGCATACAACCTCCACACTGCTACAAAATTTTTTCCTCACTTTAATGGCCTCTGTAAACTGCCAGGTAATCAGGACCTTCATAATTACATCTCCAGCACTCGTCTTTCCCAATTAAATCCTGTTTAAAAGCCACAAAGGACATACATATGAACAGTTTCAGATGGATGCCGTATGCCACCTGTCTGTTATTAAGCTTGTAACACTTATACTAACCACTTATCCAAAGTTCTTTGCCTAGCCAGTGAGTGCCGTGCTTGTCCCACTTCTTTTACAACCCTAAAAACCCAACTTCAAATCATCTATAGGCAAACATTTTTCCCCTTCTTTTCTTATTTTTCTCATACACTTTTAAAACCACATCATTGTTACTGCTCCTTAACAATTTCAACTTGGCTGACTTGTGAAAACTTGCCCTAGCTCAGCTCAACTCTTGTGACTTTTATATTCTAATTACTGATAACTATGAAAGTCCTGCCTCATTTGTTGAAATGACTAATAGCCATCTTTTTTCCATGGAGCTAGAACATTCTTTGCCATTTTGACTTTTCTGCCATTCCATTTAACCAGTATCATAACTTCCTCTCTTTTCCTTGTGACTTCAAACTCCATGTCTGTCTTTCTCATCTCCATGCTTTTGATTAGCCTCCAAGCATTCTTTTCATCATGTTCTATGATGTGACAATTATCTGCTGTCACATCACTGCCTCACCTGCCTCCTTATCTTTCATCTCAGATAACAGCCATACAAACGTTTTGCTCTTTCACCTTTATAGTACACTTCTAGAATTGCATTCATCACATAGTTCTTTAACACAGGCAGACCAAAATCCTCTCAAGAGTTTGATTGTGTTGACCTTTCAGTTCTTATACAGCTTCCAATATCTCTACAGGCATCACTGTCAGAATGTTCATGCAGCTTGTGTGCAATCTTGTCACTGAAATCAACTACTATTTTGCAAGCAAGATACAAAACACATGGCAATGCTGTCATTCTGACTATTGTATCCAACCTACTCTGAATCAATCTGATAGCTCCATTATTCCTCGATTATATCAGTGCTGAGTTCCCAGTTACTATGCCATATGTCCCTTATATGGAAAAATATGTAAATACTTAGCCATATTTCCAACAAGAAGAAGACCCCTAGTCCTCACCATTGTTATCAAAAAGGACCATGACCAATTTTTTTATATGAATTCCCAAGCCAGATTTCATCAAAAAGTTCTTGGAAACCTCTGAGAGTAGAGACTATTTCAAGAAGAGGTAAGGTGATCACTCAGTCATCAGCAAATAAACATAGAAATGTTTATTCTCATGGATGCTGCCTCTACCAAACAAGAACCTCAGATGCACTTATGAAAAGTAAAGGTGATGGTAGGTACTTTGCCTAAGCTGTTCTTAGTATTCTTAGTACCTGTCAAGTGTAATTTGAAGTGCTCTTTTGCCCCCGTCATTTACTACCACTCTCATCCTTAGTTACTTCATTATTCATCTGCCCCATCCCCTGAATAGTTATTATTATTCTGATACTCTGTCACCGTGTTTCCTGCTAATCAGTCTGTTTACTTACATCAAACATCTCCTGCCTGAGTCCTATGTAATTATACACCTCCATATCACTTTTAACCCATCCCATCATACATTTTATAATTACTTATTTCCCTTGTTATTACCTTTTGAACTAATTATTTATTAAGAAACTGTTGTCAGGGTTGCAATTTAAATTAACTAGTTGACTGCATCTGCTTTTGTGAAATTCATTTCCTGATGTCTTGTAGATCAACTGATAAGAAACATGGGCTAGATCTAAAGACTTTGCAGATGATATTTAGAACATGTAAATGGTGTATAACATCTGAAAATATATTTAGATAATATTATTTTAAACCCTTAATGTAATGTATTTTTCTTTAATTACTAACTCAAGCAAATATTAGGATTTAGTAGCTTTTACGTTAGTTAGTTTTTTTTTTTTTTAACTTTACAATAGCTCACAACAGGTGTTGGTTTCCAGTTCACATTCTGATATCTTACAGACTAACTCATTGTACATGAGTTAGATTTGTTGACTCTATAGATCTAAATTTTCTCAATGCCATTGATTAAGACATTTTGAAGATAAGTTAACTGATAAATGTTTTTACTAATAATTATTTATTTGTTTATTTATTTAATGGAATACAAAAAAAGCAGCAAGTGGAGTGGTAGGAGAAAGCTGGAAAAAGCTAATACAAGTCACGTATTGCTACTGCAACGAATTCTTTAATGTGGTAAGTGTTTTCAGTGGTACAAATGTTCCACCTTCATCAGACCAAGAACAATGTCTAACAAATACCTATATATAATCTTGTTACTCAATTAATTATCAAATACTCTATGAGTCAATCAATTAACCAGTGAATAAAATAAAATAAAAATACAGTTTTTAAATAAACAGTAATAAAACCTATTCTCTCAAGTAACATGCACTATTACAATGCTATGAACCATATTATTTTATTTATTTATTTATTTTATTTTATTTTACATTTGTTGACTGGGCTAATCTAACTGGATACATGTCCTTTTTCAGTAGAGGCCCGGGGAGAAAAGCTCCAACAATTAAAGAAGTATAACAATGACATTTAGATACAAGAAAATTAAATTCCTGTAAAAACAATAAAACATCTAAATATACAAGTCGATAGTTCAGGAAACATTAGTTGAGTTGGTCATATGACTTAGAGAGATGTGGAGGTAGTAAAATACTAGATAGAAACTTGAGGGGGAAGGAGAGATTTAGTTTTTGGCTCACAAAACTTATTTTAAAAAATATATATCTCAAGAAAAATTACTAAATTACAAAATTAATGCTACTAGGGCTTACTTAAAAAATCTACAATGGTCAATATTGCATTTAACTACCTCAGTAGGAATGGCACACAAATATGAATTAATAATTAAATAAAATACAGAACCTATATTTAATTTATATACATAAGTTATACAAAACATAAGTGTAAAGGTTATGTCATATGACTTAATGTAGTCAAATAAAATGAATTAAAATACATTTAATAACTGCATGCTGGTCAGAAACAAATATCTAATCATTATTATAATACTATATAAATAAGAATCAATATATAAATAAAAATCTCTATATATGTTACTGCATACCATAAATGGAACCTCAAATTAATATTCTGTTAGGTTAATAACCTTATGTATACAATTAATGTTTTATCTATTTAATGCTTTCAATTTTAAAACACTTTTAATAGACACATATTCATTTAGACCTGGGAAAATATATGCAGCCGTTTTAATTTGCCAATACAACTCATTTTGTTCTAATAATAGTTGTCAAGGCCCCCCTCTCGGGTCTAAAGATGTTTGATGTACAACTAGAAATAAAAACTCATGAGTTGGAAATTGCAAAATATGTCTTGCAAGAGCATTATTAACATCCCCTTTACTAACTGCATAGTAATGCTCATATATTCTCTGTCTTAGTTTCCGCTCGGTCTTCCCTATGTAAAATGAGGGACAAACTTGACAGCAAGCTGCGTACACAACAGCTTTGGACTCACAATTAAAAGAGCCTTTGATTGTATACTCTTTGTGGTTAATGTTAATAATGATAGTCACTTGGATGTACTTACATTGTGTGCAATGCCCACATTTGTGCATACCTTTATATGTCTGTTGATTCTTACCTAGATTATCTTTCTTATACTTTTCCAACATATTCTTAAGATTCAGACCCCTCCTAAAAGTAAAATGGGGTCTGATACCTAACTTAGTGCAGATAGATGGTTCTTCCAAAATTACTGCCCAGTTTTTAATAAAAATCTCCTTGACTCGTAGTAGCAGATGAAAACGTAGACAGGAAACTGAGATGTAATGGTGTGTCTCCATCAACAATTGTATCATTCTGTCGTGCAGCTTGATTAGTATTAAAAGCAACATCATCCATACGTGCTCTACTGGACAAAATAGGTTTAAACAGACCCATTGCTCTCTTATTTTTTACTTCTGTTAGTATCTCGAGAAGTAATTTAATGGGGTACCCCCTACTCATGAACATGGACTTTAACTTGTCACATTCCAAGTCAAAATCTACATCTTCAGTGACCATCCTTGCAGCCTTCACCAACTGACCTTTAACAACTGCTTTTTTCTGATGGTGAGAGTGTTTGCTAGTATAATACAAGAAAGCATTAGAGTAGGTAGGTTTCCTGTAAATGGAAGCTTTATACTGCTTATTATACCTGTCATTACTCAATTGCACATCCAAATATGTTATACTATCAACCCCTACTTGATAAGTAAATTCAAGAAAATCAGTTTTGTTTGTGATGCGTTGTATAAATCCTTCAATCAAATTAATGTCACACTGCCATACCAGGCACATGTCGTCCTGGTATCTGGTGTACCATAACACATTTTCTTGAAATTCACTATCAGAAAACAAGAAATTATGTTCCCAATATGCCATGACACTATTAGCAAAACTAGCGCCACAGGGAGACCCCATGGCCACCCCCCTGTTCTGCAAGAAAATGTTTTTGTCGAACATGATATAATTGTTAGACAAAATCAGATGTAAAAGAGTTTCGGTCAAACATATTTTATCATGATCTGCGTTCTTGGACAACATGAATTCTCTCACCCATTCTATGCCCAATTGGTGAGGGATTACCGTGTATAAATCTTTTACATCGATCGTGACAAAAATGTTGTTGTCCTTATACTCCAAGTTGTTAATATTATCCAAGAAACTCCATGAGTCACGACATATTTGTGTTTCCTGGTTGATGAGTGGTTTGAGAATGCTATCAACCAACTTTACACAAGCAAATGTAATCGAACCCCTACCATCAACAATAGGTCTAAAAGGGGGGTCCCTAATATCCTTATGTAGTTTAGGGGCCCCAAAGATACTGGGGATTCTAGGTGCTGCCATTGAGAGGTACTGAAAGGTGTCTATGTCAATAGACCCTTCTAGAAATAAATCATCAAGGGAACTTCTAATATACCGGTATGCAGTATGGACCTGATTTAAGCTAGCAGGAGTGTATACCTCAGAATCCATATGTTCACGCATCTTACTAATATAAGTAGACTGATTCATGAACACCATACCCCCTCCCTTGTCCGGTTTCATAACTCTAATGCCACAGTTGTTTATCAAATCAATATATTGTTTCTCCTCAGTGGTGATATTAGTGTGCAATACTTTTACATGGGCATTATGATCTGATAATCTTCTTAAATCTATCTCACACATTTTTTCAAATGACATTAATGTGGGGACAAGGGGGGGTTAAACAAACTAGAAACCCTTAAAGAGTTCACAAGTGTAGAGTTGGTTCCCATAAGCACCGCTAAATTCAATTTGCAAACGTACATTTTAAGATCAACAATCATTTTAACAAAATTAATTTGTTGATGGGGAACAAAAGGAAGACCCTTAGCAAAAAAATCAACCATATTTTGATCAACAGTTAAGGCAGTATAGTTGAAAATTTTAAAGTCACTATGTGTGCTCAATAAAATATTTGGTTCGTTAGATGCAATTGGTGTTATCTCCTCCTCTTGTTCCTCTGATTGTTCCTCCAGTTCCCCTGCTGTCTTGGGTTCAGCTGATTGTTCAAATTGTTGTGATTTATTTCCCTGTCCACTTGAAAAACCTGGTTGTTATGTGCTGGACTAGGACCATTAACATCATTCAACCGCTGATGATTAGATTGTGGTTGGTTGTTTCTGATTCTTTCACTTCTACGCAATGGTTCCTCAAAATGGGAATTAGAATTGGTAACCTCGTTGGAACCATTATTATTGTTACGATTAGGAACATTTTCAGACCTAAAACCCATGCTATCTTGAATAGCATTCATGTGTGTAACTGGAGGGGGGCCGGGTATGCCTTGTTTTGAGCATATGCTAGTACATCTCTATCAATTTTTTTCTTTTTAGTTGCTAACAATTTGTTAATGTTAGCATCAATACTTGAACAAATCCTACAATAGTCATATTTGTACTGTCCAAAGCTATGATCCCCACAAATAGAATGTTCCATTATTTCAAGTTCAGTTTTAATGGTAGCAATTTCAGTATTATAAAAAATAACCAGAGCTTTAATAAACTCAGCAGCTTGCCTATCAAATAATGCCAAGAGTTCCTTATGAAATGCAGATTCAGCAATTAATCCCGCAGGGTATTGCCACTGTCTAAGCCCTTTAGGGATAATTTTCTTAGCTAAACATTCAGTTAAGTAGGCAACCTCAAGCTGAAGTTTACGACATTTAAAAAGCTTTTGATCAAATGAGTTAAGCAAAACTGTTATGCTAATCACATCACGACGTTGATTAAATCCATTCTGGTCGTTTACTGTGTTAATAAAAAAATCCTTGTGTTCCAATAAACCAGCCATGCTAGGGATGCTATTATCAGCGTTAGATGCATTGTTACCAGTAGAACGCTCCCCTACTGCGTTCGTTTCTTGCCTAGGAATAATATTAGCTTCCTGTGCACCTTCTCTAATATTTCCTGAAGGCAAACAAAGCTGTATATTGCTAGTACGAGGAATATCATGCCCTTGACCTGGCACATCTGCCAGACCTGAAGAATTAAGCATTCTTGTGCCATGTTCGAATTTTTGGGAAAGTGCCTCTACTTTCCCAAGAAGCATGTTAACCAATAAAGTCAAGTTACCAACAGCATTCGCTTCGCTGGAGTCTTTACTGTTACCCATGGTAGCATTAAGATCTTCAGATGGTAACGTAAACAGTGGTTGCGACCCGCTTTCACCATCTCCACTCCCACTCACCATAACGTCAGACAAAATAACCAAGAAACAAAAAAAACTACTGAAATACAAAAAAAGCAGCAAGTGGAGTGGTAGGAGAAAGCTGGAAAAAGTGAATACAAGTCGCGTATTGCTACTGCAACGATTTCTTTAATGTGGTAAGCGCTTTCAGTGGTACAAATGTTCCACCTTCATCAGACCAAGAACAACGTGTAACAAATACCTATATATACTCTTGTTACTCAATTAATTATCAAATACTCTATGAGTCAATCAATTAACCAGTGAATAAAATAAAATAAAAATACAGTTTTTAAAT
This sequence comes from Protopterus annectens, assembly GCF_019279795.1. Taxonomy (NCBI): domain Eukaryota; kingdom Metazoa; phylum Chordata; order Ceratodontiformes; family Protopteridae; genus Protopterus; species Protopterus annectens. The sequence continues at coordinate 1,843,101,562 of NC_056739.1, forward strand.
AAACAGTAATAAAACCTATTCTCTCAAGTAACATACACTATTGCAATGCTATGAACCATATTAGGCTCACAAAACTTATTTTAAAAAATATATATCTCAAGAAAAAATACTAAATTACAAAATTAATGCTACTAGGGCTTACTTAAAAAATCTACAATGGTCAATATTGCATTTAACAACCTCAATAGGAATGGCATACAAATATGAGTTGATAATTAAATAAAATACAGAACCTATATTTAATTTATAAACATAAGTTATACAAACATAAGTGTAAAGGTTATGTTATATGACTTAATGTCATGTTAATGGCTGCATATATTTTCCCCGGTCTAAATGAATATGTGTCTATTAAAAGTGTTTTAAAACTGAAAACATTAAATAGATAAAACATTAATTGTATACATAAGGTTATTAACCTAATAGAATATTAATTTGAGGTTCCATTTATGGTATGCAGTAACATATATAGAGATTTTTATTTATACATTGATTCTTATTTATATAGTATTATAATAATGATTAGATATTTGTTCCTGACCAGCATGCAGTTATTAAATGTATTTTAATTCATTTTATTTGACTACATTAACAAAATGACAACAAATGTAATGAGGGCAGCAAAGGTGAAAACTGAAAAGAAGTTGATAGCAGTCCTCAGGAAGGGGATAATAGTGTTATTTAAATATATAGCTGAAAGTAGCAATATATCTATAGACCTGACCAAGCCAGAAAAGACTATAGGGAAATCATAAACAACTCTAATAAGATAAATGACACACCTTAGAAAGGCTAATACACAAAGGCCAGATAGGCTATATCACAGGTCCTTTAGGACTCTGACCAGTGTGCTGGCAAATTTCCTCACAGAATGCTTCAAGATGTAACTAGCCAATGCAGAAGTGCCTAAGGAGTGGAGCACAGTAAATATGGTAATTGTAATGGGGTGGTGGGTGTTGTGGACCCAAAAATCTAGGCAAGTATAGCCTATTAGCCTAACAACAGTGGCAGCAAAACATATGGCCCTGAGGCAAAGACTGTTTGCTTTTCTAGATGGCAACAATATACAAGACAGCATGGTCAGAAGAAGCTATCAATCAAACCTGCTCCAGTTTTATGACTGGACTACAGTAGAACTTGAAAAAGGAGTATTGGAACATGGGCCCACATGGGCTTTAACTAGACCTTTGTCCTGTCTCATACATTCAGCTGATAGGAAAACTGGAGATAGCAAAGGTAGAATGAAAACAAATTAATTGCATTGCCATGTCTTTGAAGAGTTGGATGTAAAGGACTTTAATAAAAGAGACAATGTCAGGAATAAGGAAAACTGCTAGCAGAATACATCGGGGGCAGTCAGGAGGCTCTACAATGTATTATTTCCAGCATGTCTGAAAGAAAGAGGATCACTATCAACCTCTTTACTAATGGAATAAATGCAGGTACAATGGAGGATAACGGAGAGAAAAGTCTAAGGAATAATTAGAAAAGGCTGATTAATTGCGCAGAAAAATGGAGCTTAATGTTTGTTTGTTTAGGTAGCTACTACATCTATTTACTTATTTATTTATGCATGCACGCATTAGTGCATGCATGCATTAATATATTTATTTATTTGGAGTAGATAAGTAGACTGGACCAAAAAGGTCCCTTTCTCAACCCAACCTAGACAGAGAAAGAAAAAACTATGAAATTGGATAGAATAAAAATGTTAAGTAACAGTAATTATTTTAACAACAATTTTACAAAAAAGTAAAATATTCAATAACAGTTAAATCAAGGAGGAAGTAAGGATAGCTATGAAGAGGATGAAGAAAGGAAAGGCTGTTGGTCCAGATGACATACCTGTGGAAGCATGGAGGTGTTTAGGTGAAATGGCAGTGGAGTTTTTAACTAGATTGTTTAATGAAATCTTGGAAAGTGAGAGAATGCCTGAGGAATGGAAAAAAAGTGTTTTGGTACCAATTTTTAAGAATAAGGGTGATGTGTAGAGCTGTAGTAACTGCAGAGGGATTAAACTGATCAGTCATAGCATGAAGTTATGGGAAAGAGTAGTAGAAGCTAGGTTAAGAAGAGAGGTGATGACTGGTGATCAGCAGTATGGTTTCATGCCAGGAAAGAGCACTACAGATGTGATGCTTGCTCTGCGAGTGTTGATGGAGAAGTACAGAGAAGGTCAGAAGGAGTTGCATTGTGTCTTTGTGGATTTAGAGAAAGCATATGACAGGGTGCCTAGAGAGGAGTTGTGGTTTTGTATGAGGAAGTCGGGAGTGTCAGAGAAGTATATAAGAGTGGTACAGGATATGTACGAGGGTAGTGTGACAGTGGTGAGGTCTGTGGTGGGAGTGACAGATGCATTTAAGGTGGAGGTGGGATTACATCAAGGATCAGCTCTGAGCCCTTTCTTATTTGCAATGATGATGGAAAGGTTGACAGCCGAGATCAGACAGGAGTCCCCATGGACTATGATGTTTGCAGATGACATTGTGATCTGTAGTGAGACTAGGGAACAGGTAGAGGAGACCCTGGAGAGGTGGAGATATGCTCTTGAGAGAAGAGGAATGAAGGTCAGCAGGACAAGACAGAATGTATGTGTGTGAATGAGAGGGAGGATAGAGGAATGGTGAGGATGCAGGGAGTAGAGGTGGTGAAGGTGGATCAGTTTAAGTACTTGGGATCAACAGTTAGAGTAGTGGTGAGTGTGGAAGAGAGGTGAAGAAGAGAGTACAGGCAGGATGGAGTGGGTGGAGAAGAGTGTCAGGAGTGATTTGTGACAGACGAGTACCAGTAAGAGTAAAAGGGAAGGTCTACAAGAAGGTAGTGAGACCAGCTATGTTATATGGGTTGGAGACAGTGGCACTGACAAAAAGGCAGGAGTCAGAGCTTGACATGGCAAAGTTGAAGATGTTAAGATTTGCACTAGGTGTGACAAGGATGGACAGGATTAGGAATAAGTATATTAGAAGGTCAGCCCAGGTTGGAAGTTTGGGAGACAAAGCCAGAGAGGCAAGATTACGTTGGTTTGGACATGTGCTGAAGAGGGATGCAGAGCATATTGGGAAAAAGATGCTAAGGATAAAGCTGCCAGGTAACAGGAAAAGAGGGAGGCCTAAGATAAGGTTTATGGATGTGGTGAAAGAGGACATGCAAGTGGTTGGTGTGACAGAGCAAGATGCAGAGGACAGGAAGAAATGGAAACAGTTGATCTGCTGTGGCGACCCCTAACGGGAGCAGCTGAAAGAAGAAGAAATTAAATCAAAGGTAAAATAATAAGTTACAAAAATACAGCAACAATTTACACTCCTTACAACATTAAAGGGAGAAGACTGGCTGAAATCGCAATAAAGGCAGTATACGGAAGGTAAATATAACCAAAAATCCACCATGGTTAGTTGAAAAGTTATTGAAGTATAGATGAGAGGTTTGTGAATTATAAGAGATAACTTTCATGTAAACCCACACTGTGGACAATAGCTCAGGAGGTCTGAGAGGCATTTCTTAAGGAAACAAACATCAGAATGCTGAAATGTAATGTGGGATATTGTCCTAACTGCAGGGGACAGTGCACGTCAAGGCTGTAGAGCTAGGGGCAAAGAAAAATAAGATATGATGTGGACTTACGAGTTCTGTAGGACTTCAATGATGGGCATTACTGAAATATAAAAATACTTTTAAAAAGTGCAGCTAGAATGTTGGCACTTCTCATGAGAGAACAAAAAAGATGCAGGTAATATAATATAAGTGTAGTAGATTATACCACAAACTGTAGAATAGGTGTAAAACCGTGCAACCCTCAATGAATCCACCAAGAACAGAAAAATTGGTTTGCGTAGTCTGATGAAATGTTACTAGGTTAAAAGCTTTTAATAGCACATCAAAATAACATTAATTGCTTTCATCTAATAACTTAAGACTTCATCAGAATACCACAAAAAAGTGAAGAAGTCCTCCTGGAGCGAAAGAAAAGAGGAAGAGGAGGGGGCACAGATATTCCTCATAAATAGAGTTGTAAATACATTGGCATAGATAACTAGAATGGGTTATAGGACATTTAAGAGGGCATGAGACAGATAGACAGGTGGCAAGAGAGAAAGCAGGGATAGGTGAAAAGTAGAATTAAATAAATTTCCAAAGCAGACCAAACAAGCTTATTATCTTCTTCTATTAAGCAAAATCAATATAATGTAGCATTAGTTTAAGATGTGACATGACTATCACAGCATTGATAATTACTAATAATTTTTATACACAGGCTATCACTGTAGTCATTTGGGTGACATTCACCATGGATAGTGATTATCTTCTGTCACAAAGATGGTGACTCTCCAGTACCACAGTCTCTAACACAACATTCGATTAATGAGCTCTGCAATGACACCAAAGGTCATTAAATAAGGTTTTGGATTTTTAACTCTGTATGACACTTCTAAAGTATAAAACATTATGACAGTCCCTTAAACAGGGATATAACTGGCAGACTCAGTACTCTCCCAATATCTAGATCCAGACATGCCAAGTGTTCAGGACAATTGTACATTTGTGCTACAAAAACATCAAAATGGAACCATCTGCCTTTTGTATAAACAAAATGCTTATGTGTTTTTTAACTAATATATCTAAGCCTTCAAATTTTGAAAGAAAGCAGTTGGATATGTAACAATGTAGGAGATTGGACTGCTGTGTCATAACTCTTGCTTCTTTTGGGCTGTGTTTCCATTTGTGCACAGTATGCATGTCTTTCTTGTGTCTGCATGGGGTATTACTGCATGTTTTAGTTTTCTACACTGTCCCAAAGACATGCTGCTGTGGTTTGATGATCCTCCTTACTGCCTATAAGAGTTCATGCAGCATGTTTGTGTGTGTGTGTGTGTGTGTGTGTGTGTGTGTGTGTGTGTGTGTGTGTGTGTGTGTGTGTGTGTGTGTATGTGTGTGTCTGCATCCTGGCATCTTTTCTTGGATTAGTTCTCTACAATACATCCAATGAGTGCTAGAACAGACTCTGGCTGCCTTGTGACTCTGGAAAGGAAAATGTGGGGTATTCAGAAATGAATGAATAAATGAATGACATTATCCTGTCTACAGACATGATTTCAAATTGCTCTGAACAGGTATGTGTTTAAAAGATAGTTTTCATAATGATGTGATAAATCTTACACATAGAACATTTACCTTTTCTCTTTCCTGTATCAAAATCTAAGCTTAATTTTGCAAGTACTACCTGCTTACATGATGACTTTGCAACAAATGTTATACGACCAAAGAAACTGATATTCTTTTAATATTCAGAGAGAGTTCATCTATAAATGTAATTACACTCATACTAGCTTTCTGATTGGTACAGTCTTAAACATATTTTTGTGGTTTTCCTTAAGTTGTCCAAGTTCAACTTGTTTCTGTTTAATAGGAGTCATCATGGATGCTTATTAATGTTTTTTTTTTCTCATTTCTGTTTGCTTGTTCCTTGTTGTAGTGATGTATGTAAGTGTAGGGTCACATCAACCTTAGAGTACGAATAAGTAACAAAATAAGGGAGTGTGAGAGTTCCAGGGGACATTCCCTTCTCACTAAGAATATTTTAGTTTGTGTGTGGGGTATCTGCATTAAATTGCATTCTTTTTCCACTACCAGCTGTTTGATTATTCATGTATTTGAAGAGGTCTTAGGCATAGAATGATAGCCCTATGTGGTGAGGATAGGGGTATCTATCCTAGCTTAACAGTACTGGAGTATAGTCTGTCAGATATTTTTAGTTTAATGGCCTTATGTAACAGTATGCCAGGCATGAATACAGGACATGGCTACAGTATAATCCAAAAAGTTCTGCTGGCAGCAAGTATGATGTTGCACTGGGATGTTACAGTCTCCTCTCTGACTACAAGACAAGTATTATATTATGTCCAAGGGGGGAGATTAGGAGGACTCTAACATCTAAGATTGAAGCGGGGCAATAACAGCAGATGATGGTCAGTTATATAGGGACAAGGGCATTCAAAATAAAAGGAGTTCCTTAAATCTAGTAGACTAATACCATTTGACAAACATCCAAGTTGACCAAAGCCATTTGTTTTCTTTTATCCACTGTGACTGGAATGTTTTATGAACTGCAAAGCTATTAACTGATTGGTATACAGTAAGCCCTGATTATTTCACTTAACATTCATTCAGACATTCATCTTCAGGCTTGCAGCTGCATGTAGTTCTTTATATTAGGCATGTTTATCTCTTACTTTGTGAAACACCAGCTTTCTGACGAAGTAGAGAGACTGTATAGGTAAGAAATATCTGAATGCAAAAACAGTCTTGAAATTGAGCAGTGTGGCACTATTCATTACTGCCTCAATGCCTAAATGGTATTAAAATGACTAGCACTTCCCATTAATGAAGAAAAAGGAAGGGCAAGGTAGTAGTAGACTTGGAGGCTAGTAAAATTTTAGAGAAAGCCCATGTTGTTTAGTTGTTGCATACTCTAAGTGAAGACTTTGACTGAAAAAGTGTTTTATTGTTAAGGGAAAAAATTCAGTAACAAGCTTATTGTGTTATTCCCTTGGGAATTATTAGGTCTTTGACACTCCTGGAATCAGGAAACTCCGGAATGTGCTACAGGGACAGACAGCTCCCATCTTGGCTGTGAAAACAGTGCAGTTATAGAATCACCCCTTGGGAATCCCCTAATGATCCATAAAGAAAATTCAAGCTGTCCTGAAAGCAGAAAGAATCATTTAATGAAAACATTGTCTGTTATTAATACAGCGAAAGTAGAACTAAAGAAGCAATTTTCTTGGAGAGTAGTTTTTAGGTAAGTGTTTCTTGATTCTTTTCCATCCCCAGAAAAAGAGCAGTTACTGTAACCTGAAGGAAATACGCATTCAAAGAAAACCCAGAGCAAGGCAGAGTCTTTGTTGCTTTTCAGTGAGGTCATTTGTAGTTTGTGGAGTAAGGTCAGACAGCTGTGTGTGCTGCAGGCCAACGTGTAGTCAAGATCACTACAAGTTAAATTTCTCTTTGTTACGTATGTCCAAGTTCATTTAGCTTGTCCTTTGTAGATGTGTTGAATCTGATCAAGTGCAGCATAAACAGTGAGGTGAATGGCAGTTTGTTTTGAAAAGAAATCAGGTTATTATAGTTACTGCTGTTTTAAGTGGCTGCTCAAAGGAGGGCAGTGGCAAAGGGGAATATCCTTCCAGCAGCTTAACGGTGGAACTTACTCAGCAAAGAAGCAAAAAAGGCCAGCAACAGAATTGTCAACTTTCTTGCTTTCATCTGTGGAGGTGCTGCTGTTTTATCATGTTTTCTGTGTAACGGTTGCTCAAAGCAGGTGGTTTCATACCTGAAAGTACTTTGCCACTCAGTGTACCTTTTAGGTTATAGCATTCTTTTGCTTCACTTTGGGAAAGTAATTATTTTCTCTTGTGCAGCATCATCTTTTCAGAAAAGACAAATCAAGTACTGTTTTAAAAACTAATTTTGTCTGTAAAGAAATACTACAGAGCAAAGAACACTTATAGGTAGGGAAAGAATTTAACAAGCAATATTAAATGTTCCCTGGAGAGATCTGTAACAGCCACTATTATTATGTTATTAGTATTAGCCCAATATAGTTACTGTACACATGAATAACAAGTAAAGCACTGCAATGCATTATAGAATAATGCATTAATACCTTATTTATTTCCTGTATATTATTTGGTACTGTACTAAAATTTAGGAAATAACTAAATAAGAAAGCCACATGAAAGTTATTACATTAAAAATAATGCAATGCTCTAATTTTATTTAATTTGAGTGTGAACTCTGGTGGAATACAGCTCACATTGATAGTTTCTGTGACAAACAGTTGCACTAATATTTTAGATGAAATAATGAACCTCTAATATAGTATAATATTGATTTGTATTACCTTGCAAATATGTAAATCAAACAGCTGGATTAAAACAGCCACATTCTAGGGAAATACAGCCATTTGCTCTAACATGGTCTCTGTGGATAAGATATTCATAAGCAAGAAGGAAATAAAACAAAACACAAAAGGGAGAAAATGTTGATCTTTAATTACAGTTCAAGCAACACTAATTTTGTTAGTTTACAGGAGCTCCTGCATACGTGATAAGATATAATATATGTTCTGACTCAAAACTATGCCATTTCTTTATTATGACTGGGTATCTTGCACTGGAAATAAACCTCAGCATAAAAATATTGTCTGCCCATTCTATCTTATTTAAGGGGAAAGTATTCATGGGAAAAGATTAATCATACTTTACCTTTTTGATTTTGCATTCAGTAAATTGTTTTGGCTAGCAAGTTTTCCATTGAGCTTGTAATCATAAGTAGCTGGCACTGTCTGTCCAGATACAAGACAAGTTCTCACCCTTGCAGGTGTTTTTCAATTTCCTTTCTCTTCCCACATACCAATTTTGACGTGACCGAGAAGGACCCCAACACAGTGCTCATTGTTCACATTTCAGCTCTGAATTGCTAATACAAAGCCAAAAAATGCTAATGGAGCCTGAAATTCCCTGTAGACAAACCATACAATCCTTTGAAAATGGTTCTTTCTGCTAATGACATTGTCAATTTTTTTTTGCTTGCAGCAATTTAATGTTTCTCACCTTGATATTAAACCTTACTCAACATGGAAGTAGCAGGCAATAAATGGATGAAACCAACAGTTTTCACCAGGTTCCCATTTCTTTTATGTATGCTCAGTAATAAATTAGAATAAAATAGTACATTTTGCCAAAACAGAAATCCATATAACAAAGAGTTTTAAGCAAAGCATTCTTCTTGTCAGAAATACGTAGCTGTTTTAAAATCTGCATAATTTATGACATGAAAAAAACATATATGTTAAACACAGACTTCACTAGAGAAAGTCAAAGCTATATTTTTTCATCTTCTGTCTTTTTTTTTTTTTTGTTACTCTGAGCAATCACCCAGATGTTTTGATTAGTGACTGCATATATGCTGGTCAGATCCTGGGATTAATGATGGCTAATTTGCCTGAGGTTCGTGAGGCCCAGGCAGCAGGCTTCTCTGCCATGAGCCTTTGCTGCCATATGGGCAGAAGCAGCTGTTTCCATTACTTTCTGTGCCCAGATGTGTCAGACGAGACGTCAGTGCTCTGTGGGGTACATTCAACTACTTGGCAGCTAATTACTTGAATTGCATGTCGAAGCATGGTGCCTCTTGCTTTAAAAGGGTCTTTTACAAACAGCTGAATGCCAGCTGTCACTGAGAAGCTGAATGATGTGAGACTGATAGACTATGACTAGAGCCAAATTTTCTGGACAATCTTAAGTATACAAAATACAGAACTATATCAGTATTACTTTGCCCTGTAGTATTTCACTCTTGGTGCCAAAAACAGGTTATTAAGTGGCACAATCTTTTCAGAAACCTGGAAGGTAGAGTGAGTGACAAATGAACTTGAAATGTGTTCAGCTTTTAGTATTAGAAGAGGGACTGTGGTTTTCCATATGGGAATTTATATAAACTGGCAATGTAATGTTAGGTGACTAAATATGTTTATGCTTCAAATGCATTTCCCAAGTTAAACGCAATCTTGCTTTTAATCTGCTACAATTTTAGTGCGATTCTGCATGTTGAATGTCACTATAGATACTTGTTTACACTGTCAGTTGAAAGGATTTAAATTCACATTTTTATGAAATGCATCTGTAAAATAACGGACACATTAAATGGCAGTGCCAGATTAAAGAAAGGGAGATGGGCATTACAACGGTAGCTTGTTAAATGAATCAAGCTTCAGGACAGCAGTATGAAAACAAATTTTAAATGAATCAAGGCATAGATTAAACTAAGACTAAAAAAGGAAACAACTCTGGAACATAAGTCAATAAAACAAAATTAATTAAATGTGAGTAACATATGTTTGTGCTAACAATAAAAATGACAAATGGCATGAGATTTTATATGTAATGCTGACGTGTGTAAATGTTGAATGAATGTGTGAGTACATTAGTGAGTATGTGCATGAGCAAATGGTGCATATAATGAATGCATGCAGTGATAAAATGCATTGTTTGCCTGTGTGTGGGCATGTGAGTGAAAGGTGAAAGGAGAGAGAGAGAGACAGTGGAATCCTAAAATGTTATTATGCTTTCCAGAAAAGGTAGAGTTAATGTTAAAGAGAAAATTCAAGCATTAATGAAACTTGAAAAGCAGAAGGGCGTGGTCAGACAATTTTTTTTGCTCAACACAGAAGGAAGGAAACAGAGAAAGCTGTCTAGTTAAAATGGCAAAATATCTTTTAAAGCTGCAGATAAAAGTAAAAAAAGCAATAATAACATAAATAAAACAGAAACTGAAAGAAGGGAAAAGAAAGAGACTGAGAAACAGATAGAGAAGCAGACTGACAGAAAGATGGAATTAGAATAAAATACAGAAAAGTTTAACTTATGTTTTGCTCTGTAATTAACAAGATGAGCAGAGTTACATAAATGAAGTGAGAACTACACAAGCAAATGTTTTACAAAAGTCTTAAAACAAATGATGTAAAAAAGAAGACAGTTTCTGCTGAGAAATAGTTAGAATTATAAAAAGGCACATGAAATGCTACTGAGAGCTCTAATAATGTATTTGATTTTGTGCCAAACTAGCCAACCCTATTCATCTTTGGCACTTGTCTCATTTATTCCTCCTCCACTGCATTCCTATGAGCTTTTCTGCCACTCACCTCTTAATGGCGTTAGATCCTGCTGGTGACAGGTGGTGGTAATGACTGTAAGATCACCATCACTGGTAAACAGGAACTGACATATTTTTCTGCCTACTGCTTCACACCAAAACAACATTTGTGCAACTAAATAATTCATGTCAAATATGATTCCATATGTGAGTATATGTAAGATGATTTCAGGCTACTAGTGTATGACTTTGTCACTCACTACTGCTGAGTCAGGGAGGGCAAATCTGTTTTTCTAATTATTGAGTCCTAAGTATAGTGTGAGGCTGATATACTCCTTACCTTGACCCTGGATGGAGAACTGGACTTCGGTGCTACTTTCACATTCCTGGCTGACCTGTCTTGTAGCTGTACTGATTAGCTGAAGGAGGGTTGCCAGCTCTGTAGTGACAGCCCTAAACACTATTCCTTTAATAAGCCATATAAAGGCAGTATGATGCTTAAGCAATGAGTGAGAGCAGGTTTGACATCATCTGACATAATATAACACAAATGGAAACAATGAGGGTGGGCAGGTGTGACATCATCTGATATAATATAATGCAAATAGGAACAATGAAGGAGGGCTGCTGTGACATCATTTGACAGAATCACACAGACAATCAAGAGGAAGGAAACCACAGGTCAAGTACGTTGAAGTCAGTAATGGAATAATATTATATGGAAAAATACTGAATACTGTCAAAGGCAGTGAGTACAAGCACATGTCCTTAGACAGTACAGATTTATAATATAAGACTTATGTTAGGTGAATCTAATAGTCTGTTTAACAAAATATAGAGTACAGAATGTACAAAGACAAACTTTACCAAGCTTTTGACAAATGTTTTGACATATTCCCTACATATAAGAATAACAACAACACAAGAGGCTGTCCCCTCATTATTGTTGGCTTTATCCAGAATTCTTGAGCAAAGAAGTTGAGATGTATGGGGGTAACTGTGCCACAGCTGTTTTAATGCTTAACAGTTCTGATCTAATAAGGTTTTGAATTATGATTATAATATCTGTTCATTTTTTTGCACTATTTGCTCTCTGCTGTCTGGTGATCATCAGTCCCTTCTGCAGTTAATCATCCCATTCAGTCAGAGGGGTTCATCATTCAGGCAACCATTGGGGTGATTTGAGGTTTTCTCCTTAGTTTCCCTGACACCAACAAGTGCACATAGCAAAGCATAAGGGGAGGGTATGTGGTGGGTTTACTGCAGGAGTCATCACCTTACTTCTACAAGAGGTTTTCCCAGCAAACAGTCCTGTCCTATCCCAAAGGCATGAGGAGTGAGCTCTCTGATCTAGACCAGGGATTTCGCACTGCCCAACATGCACTTATTTACTTGCAAACCCAATAATACAATAGGGAAGGCAAGTGGACCAGGTCCCTTCATTCCTTTCCTTTCCATGGTTGGCTCATATAGTACCCATGCAGCTAGTCACTTGGGCAACAGTCAAAAATCTGCCCCCTGTTCCATGCAGCCAGGCACCATGTGTACATTTAGTGAAAATGAATCTTGAGCTCTTTCTGCAGTTCTGACACCTCCTGAAAGGCAAAGATAGGTAGAATACAATCTCAAAAGGACTATCTCAAAAGGACAAGTGGTGCAAAGCAGACTGTCCACCAGAAAATCATATGTCAAGAAATGACAACCTACTACTGGCATTATTGAGATAACATCTGTGTCAGGACAGAAAACCAGGAATTTGAATTCTGAATTTGATTGAAAAACAAATGTATGCATAGGTCAAGTCTAATTTTGTCTTGTAAACCTTATATAGGAAGTATTACCGTCTGCATGTTATATTAAGATAATTCTCTCTAAGGCTGTTGCCTCATAAGGAAAACTGAATTTCTCCTGAAGTAACATCCTTAAAAATAACTGCATGTTTTTCACTCAGTGATGTCCAGAAATGCACAGTCACACCAACAGTATATTTCCTTATGTGAATAAAGGAAGAATCAACATGATAGAGGTATCCAAGCATTTCAAGGAAATCAATGAAATTCAGCGTCAGCACCATTAAGAAAACACACACATACACAAGAACAGCAGATAGCCTGCAGAAAGATATATTATCTGGCAAAGTGGTATTGTCAAAAATCTTTCTTTCATAGATGGTGTTGTACATGTATGAAATGAGTTAGGAATCATTCAGCAAATTATGAATCACTGTACTGTAGTTTGCAGCTGAAAAACAAATACAAACTTTTTTTTTGTTTTAGAGGAAGCAGTAAACTATTACATACATAAAGGCTATAACGTCAACATTGTCCTGCTAAAATTAATACGTTAAGTTCTGCAAATATTAATGAAGGGAAATTACTTCATTTTCTGAGATATCCTAGGTGAGTTTCTGCATGCACTGTCTTTGATTTTGCCTTATATTTTTTCACAGTCATTCAAAATATGTTTGATTTTCTGCTAAATCACTGGAAATTACAGGCAGTCAGTCAGCAGAGCCAGACATTAGAATTCAAACTTCTTAGTGTTCAAAAAATGCCCGTTGATGTGAAACACTGTATCCTATTACTTTTTAAATGAATTAAGATAATATTTAGAAACTGTCCTTCATTTTGGGTCTTTGCCCCTAATTGTCATTGTCTTTGCCCTGAATTTTTGATCAAATAAGTTGAGAGGTAAGAGGGTAACTGTGCTACCTACAGCTGTTTTCAAGTTTAATAGTTTTGATCAAATAAGTTATTTGTCTTTTCCTGGTTAGGTGGATGCCACAGCGGAACTCCAGTCTGCTAATGATCGGCAGTAGATCTTTATGGTGCCGAGTTGCCAGCCCAACGCCCAACCTTCAGCGAAGGCATGCCCATTCACGAATGTCTTTCAGAGGCCACTTGACCGTGGGGAGGACATGCAGACTCCACACAGAAGGCACTCCAGCCAAGAATCGAACAGGAGAACCTCCTTGCTGTGAGGTAACAACGCAACCGCTGTACCACCATGGAATTTAGTTTTGATCAAATAAGTGTGTGGTCATAATCACATCACCTTTAACATCAACAGATACAACATCCTTAGCCCTGTTTAAAGGATATAAATTATGATAATAAAATACATGGTCAAATCATAAAAGAACTGGCACTGCCATTAAAAAGCTAAAAGGAATGGCAGACAATAATTTAAACCTTGAAGCATGTGAATCTACCAAAAAAATCAGGAAAGCCTATTCTGCATTCCATCACATTCGGGACAGCATGCCTCCTTACTCAACAAAGATCATTATGCTGCTTAACACGTCACAGATCTACTCTGTTATTGAATATGATCTGCAGTCTAAACACTTGATATGACCACATGAATCTACTTGGAAAGGAGTAATATTGTCTTACCCTATTAACAAAGTAATGTAAAACTTAGTTGAATTTAGAAAGGCATCCAGAATTGTAATTTCATTATTTCCTATACATCTTTTTTTTTTTTTTTTTTTTCATTGTTATGAGTCTGCTTAATTCTATGACTGGAATTTATTACTGGAGAAGATAACACTAGCATAAGAAACATAAGGAACATAGTATACAAATAAATGTCATTCAGTCATTCATTTATTTGTCCATTCAGTCATTCCGTCTTTCTCCAAGAACCCACTTAATTCAATTCAGGCACGTCAGGAAACCAAACACTATCCTGGCATTCAGTGATAATAAGGTAGTGAGAGTGATCCTGCACAAGTTGATTACCCATTGGAGAATGGCCACAGATCGTCACTCAGCTATGTCATTGACAGTTATGGATAATTTAAGTTATTGACAATTCAGCTACACAATATTTTTAAGAAGGGTAAAATGTGAACATTTGAAAAAAATGTGCATACACACACATACACACACACACACACACACACACACACACACACACACACACACACACACACACACACACACACACACACACACACGAAGAATGGACAGACCCCACAAAGAAAGCAGCCCAGCCAGATGCTATCAGGTAGCAATGCTAGCCACTATAGTCTATGCTAGCCAAATATATATCAATAAGATAATATTATAACAAATACATTATGGAACAGCTTGCAGGAATGTGAAATAAGCTTTGTTTGCAGTCAGGGCTAGTCATTCAATAACTTCTTTCAGAAATAATCTTCTTACATATATATAAGAAATATAAAACATCAACACAGAGTCTGAAGTCTATAATGCCATAAGATTGATAATCAAACCTATGAAGCTATATTGTAACATGGTTTGGTGAATTGTGCTTCATTGGACTGCTCTGCTCAGACATGGACATGCTATTCTTTAGAGTTGTGAAATAAAAAACAAATAGGATAAAAAAAATCATGGAATGAATAAAAGGTAGCACTTTTGAAGGTTAGGATGGATCTGGAGATTATCTATTTGGTAAGGGAATGTAAAGATTTGGCTGAGTTAAGCCCTCCTTAACCACCATGTGGCTACATGTTTATGGGCTTCCAACTCTTCTTGAAGCATGTGAGCTTCTCTTCCCTGTAAACCTGTGCCTAATTTATTTTTCGATTTGTTTAATAAACTCTTTGAGAGCTTTTACAGTTTATTTAACATTCACACCAATGAGTAAACAGGTCACACAGTCAAATCATTTAGTAAAGCTACAAGAAATACCCAGCAAAACTTGAGTTCTTATTTTGCAATACCTTAAAGCTCCTATAGTCCATGGAGGCCCATGGAATGAATGCAAATGGCGCCTTAAGGACAAGCCAGTGTTTCAACTATATGGGTTCTGAATGCCCCATGACTTTTACTTTTTTAAGTCTTTACTGGTACATTCAGACGAATAAAGCTAAATCCACTAGACTAGCTGTAGACATGCTACGTGTTGCCCTTTTTCTGAGCTCATCAGTACAACATAGGTAAACTCTTTGGATATACCTTGTGAACACAGAGCTTAAAACCAAACCTGATATCTATAAACATCAAGGTGCCCTCAGTATATCCCAAATAATATCTAACCCAAACCAAAGCAAAAGGTAAAAAAGTCACAGAAAAACCACTGGTATGTTCTTTAGGGGACATTTGCATATATGTCAGCCTGAAGACAAGGCTCACCACAGTAATTGATATTATGATAAACATATATTTTATGCTAATCATCCTTTGAATTACCTCACTTTTGATTAATGTGGACCATTATAATTGGGTTTCAAATAGCATACCAGACCTTTAAAGCAGTGCAATTACCTTTACTTCAAATATGGGAAAATTCTCAGTGGACAGTTTTTGCTATCTTAGTAGATTCTGATTAAAATAAATGCATCAGTCTGCCACTTTGTGTCACTAAACTGTAAATGTAAATGCAATTGTTGCTAATGTGGCAACTAATTTGGGCATTATTCCTGTAGCGAATGATAAACTCGATGAACCTTGTAATTCTGGCAAATCTGAGAATAAGAACATTAATATTTTACCTGCCAACACCCTAACATTTGAGCAGGGACACATTTATATTGTTGTAATATATAAAGTCTCTTCAATAAAATTAAATTCCAGTTGTGATTACTGGACACAAAAACACACAATATACATATCAGAGACTTAGCTTAAGCCCTAAATGGAAGATTATTAATAGCTGTTCCAGTGAGTAAATAATACTGGGCTATCAGTACATAATACATTCAACCACTAGTATAGACACAGAACTAAATTCAACACTAGGTAACCTAAGCAGCTGCCTAGGGCCTGTGTTGGTTGGGGGCCCTACTTCACTTATAAAAAATAAAAAATAGACATCCCTTCCATGTAAAAAAAAAAAACATTTTTAGGGCAACATCCATGTGGGAGATTTGAAGAATAATAATTGCAGAGAAACAGGTCTAATTTGCAGCAGCAAGTAAGTACAGTGGAGATATAGCAGTGTGAGTGTGTGTGTGTGTGTGTGTGTGTGTGTGTGTGTGTGTGTGTGTGTGTGTAGTGTCCCAGTTAGGGACACTGTCTAGTTAACTCACTTTGCTCAGATTCAAACTCTAAACATTAATTATTTATAGAAAAATGCCTTAAACCTCCACCCCAACTGCCAGGTCTTCTTAAAGTTTATTTTTTTAAATTGCTGAGGACTGCAATCTGCAATGCCAGTCACAGAGTTCCTTAGTTGTCTTATTGTCAGCGGTGCAATACGTAGCATGCTTGCTTTTGATGCAGAAGACTGTGAGTTCTATTCTTACACCAAGCAGATTAATTACTGTCATTACAGTAAAGCATGAAGGGGTGCTGCACTATGAGTGTGCTGCCCTTTGGATGAGAAGCCTAGTAACTATTATCCTGTTGTCAGTTTGCAAGGTATTCCCTATTGCATTTCACCAAAACACCACTTATTTTTAAAGTAATATAGGCAATTTATTTTTCAAGTGTGGCAGGCACTAGATTTGTAGATGAAGCACTGAAGTACAAAGTTATTTGCCAGCAGTACACTCTGCATTACTAATAGGTATATTTAATGTGAAATTATTCAGATTACTTTAACTTTTGCAGAGATCATATATATTGTACAATATTGTTGGTTTATAATGACAGCAGCTTGAGTGGCTTCTTATGCTTGAAATGTTCTGAAATGGGTAGTTTTGTCATTATTGGTTCTTACATTTTGTTTCACTGCTTACTGGAAAAATGTTCAAAATCACAAATTTAAAACACACAAACAAGTGTCACCTTATTAAACAAGAAATATAATGTAATACAATCAGGAAGTGAATCAAAGAACACATGCAATTATGCATGGTCCTAAAATGTGTGCTAGGGGTCCATGATTTAAAAATACCCCAAAGGTAAAATTAATTCTCCACTCACCAGATGCATTTTTTCTCTGAATCTGAGTTTCGATGTAGTTTCAATGACTTTGACTTTCAAGGGCCGAGAAGTTTACCATTGCTCATGCTAAGTCTGTTTTCATTGTGAAATTGTATTATTTTATTTAGCAGATGGATATGAGTGTTTGTGCTACAAAATTTGAAATAAAAGATTGAAAGTTAAATCCAAATATCTGTAATCATTCTAGAAGTAAAGAAGAAGAAAACAATATGCACACTGATAAATATGAGAAGTATTTATGGTAACTGGGGAGAGATAGCTAATTAATGGGAGACTGAATGGATGGGGGGGTCTAGGGCTGATCTATTCCCCTGCCTAGTGTCCCACTGAAAAATGATCTGGGTCTCCATAGACATCATAACTGGCATTCTTGATATGATACATTGGATTTTAACTAAAATTCCATAAAATTTCTAAGATGCTAGTACCATTCTTAACCTTCTTATCTCTCACTTAACTGTCATATCTATTTGTGGATATGTAATCCTATCAACTGTAAAATTATGAGAATCCAAAAATACTTCCTATGTAAACAACTAGAAATGAGCATAACAGGTTAAATTGGTCCTTCTTGAATAGTCTTCTTATACTGAGTCAAATTGTTTACATATTTTTGTTCTACCCCTAACCTCTAAGTCCTTTGTAATAAACTGCATTCAACTGAACACTCCTTCTCAGCATTAGTTGTGACAGTTTGTGAATCCCTCCACTTGCAGATAAAATCCACCTCCATTTATCTATCAAGAGTTTCAATCTACACTAAAAATATTATTGCTCAAGCAGCCAAAATGCAAATGATTCTATACAAAGTGAGGAATCACTTAAGTGTACACAGTACACAACAGTACCAATCATCTCTTCATCCATCTCCCCATTACAGTCTGTAGGTGTGCGTCCGTCTCCACCCTATTGTCTACTTCTCTAACCTTTTTCTTCTCTGTCTACTGCTGTTGCTCCATTTTATACTCTGACTTATTAATTTAGCCTAATGTTTTAATGGTTTTGGAGAAACTGCTATAATTCATTGTACATGTTAAAACATCAGTTTCCTGCAAGCTTTAATTTATTAGCCTTTGTTTGCATATTTTGTAATAAGAATATGCCTTATCTGTTCATATCTTTAATTCCGTCTTGACAGTTTGCTGATTCTATTTTTGTTTAAGCTTAGAATTTGAGGCCAAACATGCAAGTGTCCCATGTGTAAATAAATAAATACATTTATTACTTACTGATCAAACATGCTCTGAAATCCGATACCAGAACCACGGATACTAGAGTGGGCCTGTTAAATAGCTCAGTCAGGATGCGGATGATGGCTAGGGATGCAACCTGACGAATCAATAAATTCAGATCTGAGTGATCACTTGATAGTACTTGGAAGTAGAAGCAAAACCTAAGCAAAAATATGTGAGGCTAGCAAATTAGAGCTATTATACAAATCCACCACTAATCTTGCTAAAGTCTGGAAGGATATAAATTATGTAATTGGCACTAACTATATTTTGAATCCTTTCCCCATTACTAAGGAAACTGAGAATACCTTTACTGCTATTTTTCGTTTTGCACTACAAAATGTATATTTGCTTTAACAGACCAAGTACCATAAATTTACAGAAGTGTTCAATCATCTACCTTTCTGTCTTCACCCACACCAGTCTACTGTAATGTAGTGCTGGCAATTAAAAACTAAAATATGCAAATCTCCATCTTTGATGAACTCTCATCTGCATACATTAAAGTCTCATTGTTTTTAACTTATTCTGTTGATAAATAGAAGCATTAAAAAACAAGATCCCTGATAACTGGAAGAAAAGTAGGATAATCCCCACCCCAAAATGCAGTAACCCTTCAAAGGCTGAAAATTACAGGTGAATAAGCATAATGATCCATAAACCCAAAAGACACAAAAAAGCTGGCACTACAGATTAATATATTTTGCTGGAGTCCAATATCTTATCATCATTTCATAGTGGCTTTGCTGTTGTCCATTGCACTGAGACAGCTACTCCCAGCTTAACTCACTATCTCTGTACTTATATGGACAAAAAAAATTCTAATACAACTGATAGAGCTTCCAGAAATGATAGATCACTCACTACTAAGATGAGTAAAAGCAGAAGGAGTGTGGCCTATTCTCTTGATTCATACCTAGCTTTTAAATCATATCATGTGAGTAACGTGACAGGAAAGCAACTGGCCCCCTTACCCGGAGGTTTCCCAAGTATGGCACTTGGTCAGTACTATAACCATTTCTCTTCATTTTTCAACAGAATGCTTACAAATAAAGGCATTTAATTTATAACTCTCACTCAGGTTTCAACTCATTTTTCAGTGGTTAACTGATAGCAATCTGCTCCTAAACAAGCTTGAAACAAAAGTTATACTTCTTGGTACACACTTCTTTAGAAATGTTAAAGAAACCTGCCCTTACACTATTGCTAGTACAAGCAGACCACTGGAAACTGTCCAACATTGTTAATATTTGATATTCTTGTAAGTCCATATGGTAAGTGCTGCAAATAAGGTAAACAAACATCCATCATATAGTCATCTTATTCCAATATCAGTCTATGATTCCACCATTTCAATGAGTTGGTCTGGCAAAATGTTGCACAAGATGAACACATGGAATGGAATGCAACAGACATGCTGTTATTTGCTCATCACTGTGTTGTACTAAATAAAATTGGATTTTTGAGCTTCAGTAATAAATGATGCACTCCTCATCCACTCGTTTTTTGCAAACTTCTTTGATGACAGCTACACCTTAATTTAGCCTTTTTGCTAAATTATCACCAACAAACAATAGGCAACAAAGTTTAACAAGTTTGCACTGAGTTGTACATTGCCCACAATGTGGAAATTTCAGTATGTAGAAGTTTTGTGCATTCAAAACATCTCTGTGTTTTCTCACTGTCAAATGCACTATTTTACAGGAAACAAATGATGTGCAAACTGTAAAATTACCTATGTTTCATTTAGCCAAGTTTCTGGTTTCACCATGTATGTGAATGCATGTAAGCAATTACTCATTCTTTTTTACTGCACATACTGCTTAGCTTTTACGTGAACTCTTGGTTGTATTGAGACACGAATGAGTATTATGAAAAGTTGCACCCAGGATTTGATAAACTCTGTGCAGGCACAGTTTAGAGCCTACACAGAATCTTACCATGTCCATGTACAGTTCCCCTTCAGAAGACTGAAATACCATAATCCTGAAATTCATAAGACTGAATACCAAAATCCTGAAATTTCAAAATCCTGAAAACTCAAAATCCTGAAACTCAAAATACTGTATTTTTAGTTTCAGGATTTTTAGTTTTCAGGATTTTGAAGTTTCAGGATTTTCGTCTTCAGTCTTATGAATTTTGGGATTGTTATATTTCAGACTTCTGAAGGGGAACCCCATGTACACAGCACCCTCTCAGCAGCATGCCATGCATATTAATCATGGCACATTGCCGAGGGAGAGCCGTGGAACATGGTTATTGAATCAGTGTAGGGAGTGCAGTGCCAACTGTGTCCGCAGATGAGTAAGACTCTCCCTCCACTGTCCAATTGTTTAACATCAATTGGTCATTTTATTGTTTTTATTTATTTATTTTTAAAAAGGATGTTTGCACGGCGTGGACCACAACAATGCTAAGTGGTACTGAGACACCTGCAAGACATCTAAAAATGAAAACCAGATGCAATTAATTAGTTATTTAAAGGTCATGTTTAAGAATAGTTGAGCAGGTTTGCATGGCACAGAGTGGTTCTCAGTAATGCTTATAGGCAGCTGAGAGGTATATGTAAAGGTGTAGGTAACTTCCACATATTCTTGTAGTTAAATGGGTAGATATATGGCCTCACGAGCAGTAGGTGCAGAGTATGAATACATGGAAGAGTGTTTATTCTTGAAATACAAATTATACCACTTATATTTAAATTCTGGTCCACTGCACTATGCTAAGCTCTGCTAAGTTCTGCTAAGCCCTGCTAAGCACTGCATAGACACAATACTGGCTGAAAATGTTTATGCACTACTCAGCTCTGCTTAGCTGGTTTGAGCACCACTAAGCACTGCTAAGCATATGGGTCTTTGGGTTTTCACACTGCTCAGCTGAGCTGTGCTGCTTTGCATGCTGCTAAGTGAATTGATGCATTTTTAAATGTTGCCCAAATGCATGTAAGGGTGGGGAAACAGGTTATATTAAGCCCAATAGGCAGGAATACAGCATAATCCATTGGCATTCTGACTATGTGACTCTGAAGGATACTATGGTAGGCGTTGGTGAAGATGCGCACTTTTGGGCACAGTGTTGGAGCATCCTGAAGTCCAGGGTCTTGGTCAGACTCCTTGTCAAAAAACATGAAGGCCAGCATCTGCAGGGAGGCTACCAGGACTCAGAGTACAAGGCAGAGGCCTGGGACCGGCTGGCAATGGGCCTCACCAGTGCAACTGGTATCCTGCACACAGATGAGCAGTGTTGTCCCCACTATGATGACCTGCAGAGACTTAAGGGGGATCCCTTGGACACCTGAGTCCAAGAATTTCAGGCAGGGGATGTCCACATGTATGTAAGTACTTTTATATCTGTACCCTCTCTCTCTTTCAGCTTTTCCCAGTTAGGGCTCGCCACAGCAGATCACCTTGTCTGCTCATGATTGGCGGTGGAGTTTTTACGGTGTCGAGTTGCCAGCCCGGTGCCCAACCTTCCACAGAAGGCACACATGCATGCATGCACTCATGCCTAGGGCCAATTTTAGCATGTCCAATCCACTTGCAGCATGTCTTTGGGGATGTGGGAGGAAACCGGCGCACCAGGAGGAAACTCACATGACCACAGGGAGGACATGCAGACTCCACACAGAAGACACCCCAGCCAAAGATTGAACTGGAGAACCACTTACTTTGAGATGACAACACTAACCGCTGCACCACCGCAGCCATCCTTTTATATCTGTACCACCAATATCTAATCTGAATGTCTGCTAAACGGGTATGCATAATTGTGTTCTTCTCTCCCAACAGTTACAGAGGACAAGGCTCACAACCTTAAGGTGCTTGCAAGGTGCTTGGACAGGTTGCACCATGAGTGTGGTGAGCATGGCTGTATTATGCTAACTGTATTGAGACACGAATGAGTACTATGAGTACTATGAAAAGTTGCACCCCAGGATTTGATAAACTCTGTGCAGGCACAGTTTAGAGCCTACACAGAATCTTACCATGTCCATGTACAGTTCCCCTTCAGAAGACTGAAATACCATAATCCCGAAATTCATAAGACTGAAGACCAAAATTCTGAAACTTCAAAATCCTGAAAACTCAAAATCCTGAAATTCAAAATACTGTATTTTTAGTTTCAGGATTTTGAGTTTTCAGGATTTTGAAGTTTCAGGATTTTCGTCTTCAGTCTTATGAATTTTGGGATTGTTATATTTCAGTCTTCTGAAGGGGAACCCCCTTGTACACAGTACCCTCTCAGCAGCATGCCATGCATATTAATCATGGCACATTGCCGAGGGAGAGCCATGGAACATGGTTATTGAATCAGTGTAGGGAGTGCAGTGCCAACTGTGTCCGCAGATTAGTAAGACTCTCCCTCCACTGTTCAATTGTATAACGTCAATTGGTCATTTTATTGTTTTTATTTATTTATTATTTTTAAAAAGGATGTTTGCACGGTGTGGACCTCAGCAATGCTAAGTGGTACTGAGACGCCTGCCAGACATCTAAAAATGAAAACCAGATGCAATTAATTAGTTATTTAAAGGTCATGTTTAAGAATAGCTGAGTAGGTTTGCATGGCACAGAGTGGTTCTCAGTAATGCTTATAGGCAGCTGAGAGGTATATGTAAAGGTGTAGGTAACTTCCACATATTCTTGTAGTTAAATGGGTAGAGATATGGCCTCACGAGCAGTAGGTGCAGAGTATGAATACATGGAAGAGTGTTTATTCTTGAAATACAAATTATACCACTTATATTTAAATTCTGGTCCACTGCACTATGCTAAGCTCTGCTAAGTTCTGCTAAGCCCTGCTAAGCACTGCATAGACACAATACTGGCTGAAAATGTTTATGCACTACTCAGCTCTGCTTAGCTGGTTTGAGCACCACTAAGCACTGCTAAGCCTATGGGGCTTTGGGTTTTCACACTGCTCAGCTGAGCTGTGCTGCTTTGCATGCTGCTAAGTGAATTGATGCATTTTTAAATGTTGCCCAAATGCATGTAAGGGTGGGGAAACAGGTTATATTAAGCCCAATAGGCAGGAATGCAGCATAATCCATTGGCATTCTGACTATGTGACTCTGAAGGATACTATGGCAGGTGTTGGTGAAGGTGCACACTTTTGGGCACAGTGTTGGAGCATCTTGAAGTCCAGGGTCTTGGTCAGACTCCTTGTAAAAAAACATGAAGGCCAGCATCTGCAGGGAGGCTACCAGGACTCAGAGTACAAGGCAGAGGCCTGGGACCGGCTGGCAATGGGCCTCACCAGTGCAACTGGTATCCTGCACACAGATGAGCAGTGTTGTCCCCACTATGATGACCTGCAGAGACTTAAGGGGGATCCCTTGGACACCTGAGTCCAAGAATTTCAGGCAGGGGATGTCCACATGTATGTAAGTACTTTTATATCTGTACCCTCTCTCTCTTTCAGCTTTTCCCAGTTAGGGGTCACCACAGCAGATCACCTTGTCTGCTCATGATAGGTGGTGGAGTTTTTACGGTGTCGAGTTGCCAGCCCGGTGCCCAACCTTCCACAGAAGGCACACACGCATGCATGCATTCATGCCTAGGGCCAATTTTAGCATGTCCAATCCACTTGCAGCATGTCTTTTGGGATGTGGGAGGAAACCGGCGCACCAGGAGGAAACTCACATGACCACAGGGAGGACATGCAGACTCCACACAGAAGACACCCCAGCCAAAGATTGAACCGGAGAACCACTTACTTTAAGATGACAACACTAACCGCTGCACCACCGCAGCCATCCTTTTATATCTGTACCACCAATATCTAATCTGAATGTCTGCTAAACGGGTATGCATAATTGTGTTCTTCTCTCCCAACAGTTACAGAGGACAAGGCTTACAACCTTAAGGTGCTTGCAAGGTGCTTGGACAGGTTGCACCATGAGTGTGGTGAGCATGGCTGTATTATGCTAACTCTTTTGAGACACGAATGAGTACTATAAGTACTATGAAAAGTTGCACCCCAGGATTTGATAACCTCTGTGCAGGCACAGTTTAGAGCCTACACAGAATCTTACCATGTCCATGTACAGTTCCCCTTCAGAAGACTGAAATACCATAATCCTGAAATTCATAAGACTGAAGACCAAAATCCTGAAACTTCAAAATCCTGAAAACTCAAAATCCTGAAACTCAAAATACTGTGTTTTTAGTTTCAGGATTTTGAGTTTTCAGGATTTTGAAGTTTCAGGATTTTCGTCTTCAGTCTTATGAATTTTGGGATTGTTATATTTCAGTCTTCTGAAGGGGAACCCCCTTGTACACAGTACCCTCTCAGCAGCATGCCATGCATATTAATCATGGCACATTGCCGAGGGAGAGCCGTGGAACATGGTTATTGAATCAGTGTAGGGAGTGCAGTGCCAACTGTGTCAGCAGATGAGTAAGACTCTCCCTCCACTGTTCAATTGTATAACGTCAATTGGTCATTTTATTGTTTTTATTTATTTATTATTTTTAAAAAGGATGATTGCACAGTGTGGACCTCAGCAATGCTAAGTGGTACTGAGACGCCTGCCAGACATCTAAAAATTAAAACCAGATGCAATTAATTAGTTATTTAAAGGTCATGTTTAAGCATAGCTGAGCAGGTTTGCATGGCACAGAATGGTTCTCAGTAATGCTTATAGGCAGCTGAGAAGTATATGTAAAGGTGTAAGTAACTTCCACATATTCTTGTAGTTAAATGGGTAGCGATATGGCCTCTTGAGCAGTAGGTGCAGAGTATGAATACATGGAAGAGTGTTTATTCTTGAAATACAAATTATACCACTTATATTTAAATTCTGGTCCACTGCACTATGCTAAGCTCTGCTAAGTTCTGCTAAGCCCTGCTAAGCACTGCATAGACACAATACTGGCTGAAAATGTTTATGCACTACTCGGCTCTGCTTAGCTGGTTTGAGCAACACTAAGCACTGCTAAGCATATGGGTCTTTGGGTTTTCACAGCTGAGCTGTGCTGCTTTGCATGCTGCTAAGTGAATTGATGCATTTTTAAATGTTGCCCAAATGCATGTAAGGGTGGGGAAACAGGTTATATTAAGCCCAATAGGCAGGAATGCAGCATAATCCATTAGCATTCTGACTATGTGACTCTGAAGGATACTATGGTAGGCATTGGTGAAGGTGCGCACTTTTGGGCACAGTGTTGGAGCATCCTGAAGTCCAGGGTCTTGGTCAGACTCCTTGTCAAAAAACATGAAGGCCGGCATCTGCAGGGAGGCTACCAGGACTCAGAGTACAAGGCAGAGGCCTGGGACTGGCTGGCAATGGGCCTCACCAGTGCAACTGGTATCCTGCACACAGATGTGCATTGTTGTCACCACTATGATGACCTGCAGAGACTTAAGGGGGATCCCTTGGACACCTGAGTCCAAGAATTTCAGGAAGGGGATGTCCACATGTATGTAAGTACTTTTATATCTGTACCCTCTCTCTCTTTCAGCTTTTCCCAGTTAGGGGTCGCCACAGCGGATCACCTTGTCTGCTCATGATTGGCGGTGGAGTTTTTACGGTGTCGAGTTGCCAGCCCGGTGCCCAACCTTCCACAGAAGGCACACACGCATGCATGCACTCATGCCTAGGGCCAATTTTAGCATGTCCAATCCACCTGCAGCATGTCTTTGGGGATTTGGGAGGAAACCGGTGCACCAGGAGGAAACTCACATGACCACAGGGAGGACATGCAGACTCCGCACAGAAGACACACCAGCCAAAGATTGAACTGGAGAACCACTTGCTTTGAGATGACAACACTAACCGCTGCACCACTGCAGCCGTCCGTTTATATCTGTACCACCAATATCTAATCTGAGTGTCTGCTAAACGGGTATGCATAATTGTGTTCTTCTCTCCCAACAGTTACAGAGGACAAGGCTCGCAACCTTAAGGTGCTTGCAAGGTGCTTGGACAGGTTGCACCATGAGTGTGGTGAGCATGGCTGTATTATGCTAACTGTAGTGAAATAAGCAAGAAAGAGTAAAGCGTTACCTGCAATAAAGTATGTTCATTAAAGTTTGTATTGCAATAAATGTGGACTTAGAGCTGTAGTGCAATAAATGAATAATGCCAACTGTAGTGCAATAAAAACATGAAACAATAGCATTACCTACATTAAAGTATATATAAGAAAGTCTGTAGAGCAATAACTGTGGCAGTAGAGCTGTATTGCAAGACCTGAATAATGATAACTGTTGTTCAATAAAAACTCGAAACAGTACCAGAAACTGCATGAAAGTATATCCACTAAAGTCTGTAGTGCAATAAGTGTGGAATTAGAGCAGTTTGTCAAGAAATGAATAATGCCAACTGTTTTGCAATAACACATGAACCATTACCAATAACACCAAGGTAAACTGTGTACATCATGTTTGTCTTGATTTAACCATTGCAGCACAACTGTATGCATCCAGGCTGTAAGGGAAGGTGCTGCAGTCAAATATAACACTGTAATAGCTGCAGCATGCAAATATAATGGCAGCCAAATGTCTGATTTAATACATGCAGTACCACTCATGGCTGTTTCCAGCAATTATTGTCCACAAAATGCACTGTCATCCACAAACAGCAGCTAAACAAGGTATATGGGTGAAGTAGCCCACTTTGTGATCTGATATTGTTTGTTGACTTCACAGATATTTCAAACCAGTACCAATATATTGTGTACACCTGCATTCTATACACTAATGTATAGATTACCTGCTATTTCTGTCATGTTTGTATTTCATGCATGTGTGTTCTACTATCACTGCATTCTAGTATACAAGTGTAGTAGTACTACCAGGCATACATCTCAACCTCTTAGAGGAAGAAATCTGGACAAAGCCATAAAAAGTTGTACAAATAGGGACAATTTTGAAATATTGTTCTTACAAACTTAGAAAGGTGATAGAATAACAGGCTTTGTATTCGCATGCATATTCTGAAGGGTATGAAGTCTAAAACTCAAATGTCTGTCATTATTTTCTAACTTCAGTCTTTAATGATTTGCCACTAATTTGCCAGAAAGCCACAATTTTATTAAAAATGGACCAAAAATATAAGGCAAAAATCTGGACATTCTGCGAAAATCTGCACAGTTGAAAGGTATGCACCAAGTAATATATCAGTTCCATGTGAGCTCTAGGTAAATATCAGTCTGTCAGTAATCACCAGTGGCTTAGTAGTTCAGTTTGTTAAATGCCCTGTCTCTAGTACATTTTGCCACACGCAGACCAGGGCTTGAATCCAGTGCTATGTAGCACTAAATATTACAGTATCATTCACATAATGTTTACAGATTCTCTCTCCATGGGAACTACAGGTAAATGGATGAGGCAGCCTATATTATGAGTAAATAATTGTGTGTTTAGATGTCACAGACTGTTAAAATCATTAGCAAGAATGTGAAAGTACAGCATAACATAAAGGAAATAAGTATAATAATAATCAAATAAAATTAAATAAATGATGTGTAATCTTGGTATGGCTGTATGGCTGGAGTGTCTGTTCAAAGTTGCTGCAGCCAATTCATACATTCCATGCAGATGGCCTCTGCAGTCACTGCTATTAGGTTCTATCCCCATGCCTCCCAAGCAAGGCATGATAGTTGTTTAGTTTCTGCACTGTACACATACATGTCTCTCAAGTGTCATGCTGTCACATAATGTAATTAGTAGTGCATAATCTGTCTGTCACAGGATTACCATTGGAATGACTACCTAAATTGCAAAGTATCACTACATCAGTAGTCCACAGTACACCTTGGTAGTTATATAGGTCCACCTGATGTGCAAGTGTTCTGTGTAGTTGTTTACCTGCAGTTGTTACTATCTGGCCCATACTGTTCCATGAAAATAGCTTGAGAGGTATGTATGTGCTGCAGCAGCTATAAGGGACTGGTACACATAAAGAAAGGACAGATCCATAGAGTAGATAGTAGTACTGTCATCAAGTAAATAGCCTATAATCGCACTAATGGACTGTTTCTCTCTCTCTCTCACCACCTCTTATTTTCATTTCTTTGTTATTGTTATCCATTGGTTATGGTTTACTATTCACATATGTTGTTAAATTACCTGTATTTTGGGCATGTGCATTATTATTGCTATGTATTATAAAGGCTGCATATTAACATTTCTTGTTGAATTACCTATTTTGTTGGTCTTATGCTGTCACTGTTACTGGCATGCCGTTAACATACTGACTGTTCTGGCATGTATTTTTGTGTTTCACATAATATGCATTGACATGTAATTGGGCTATTTCTACTGTTCTAGCACGCTGTTATTACTAACTGTTTTGTTCATAACTAACCTAAACTTATTGCTATACCTCCATCACCACAGTACATCAGGGTAGGCTGGTTAGCAGTGATCCGCCTACCTTGCCTCAACTGGCCATGGCACTGAGTCCTATCACATCTTGGACCCAGGCTGGTGGTGCTCCCTCTGCTGCCCCTACACCACTTGCAGCATTGGCTGAAACCTACTCAGTGGACGGGACTTGGCCTCCCCCTGGGAGCATTGGCAGAGGGGCTGCAGTCACCCAACAGGAACTGCTGGTCATGGTGCGCAGTATCATTCATCAGACCTATGAACTTCACCTGTGCCAGATTGAGGGCATAGTGGCCAACTTAGTGGGGCAGGCTGGCACTGGCGCCCAGCCTCCAGCACAGCCACCTTCAGAGCAGTGAAGGAGCAGAGTCAACTGTCCATGGGTGGGGATGTCAGTCACACTGCTGCCATCTGGAGGCACATGGGACTTCGATTCCACAACACCCTCACCATCCAAGGTGTTTAGCTCCACATGTGTCACACACTGCCCTTGTCTGCTGTCTTGTCTGTCTGCTATCATATCCTCTCTTACCCAACTTACCTGCCACATGTAACTAAGTCCCTTCCCCAACATTCCACTCTTTCCTTAAAAAAATAATGTGCACCTGTTCCACAAAAAATATCACCCTATACATAGTTCTCCATTTCACATGTGTCCACTAGACATAACTAATTGGGTCCAACTGGCTTAACAACACATTTATGTTATACATCCCTCTCTCTGGTGTTCGAGAATCCAAATTCATCTACAAAACCTGTCAAAATGCACAGCTGTTGCTATACAAGAAATGAATAGCTATGGTTCTTTCTTACACCTATCCTGCACATCTCTACCTGCTTTTCATATTGTTTTTCCCCCTGCTTGCCCCCATTTTACCACTTTCCTATCACCCACTTTTTCTTTATTTATATTTTTTTAGTGCTGCTTTGCTTAGCTCAGCTTAAATGAACTTTAAAAAAAATTAAACACCTCTGCCAAGTGTCAAACCCAGGCCCCTCTCAAATATAGCACACTACATTAACATGCCACATTACACAGGCTTTAGTTTAAACAGCTGTTTCCATCAAAGCATACTGCTTGCTACTTATAGACATTACGCATATAACTGAAATAAGAACCTAATGTGAAAACTGGGAGTGTACCCTGGGCACTGTTGCAATAATAAATAATAATGAAGACATACTAATGGATGTTAGGCCTGTGATAGCAGGTATATGTGCCCTTTTATCAGCAACTTGTGGAAAGACACCTGCTAAGGCAGCAATGGCTAAGTACATGTACAACTGGGACCCTGGTGCAGAAATATAACCATATAAAGCCACACACATACTCATGGATGTGGAATTTTTTCTCACAGCCAGTATATGTGCACATATAGTCTACAAATACACATACTTTTACAGTGTCTCAGTAGCTTAGTCTGTTACATGCCTTGTATGCCATGCATTTTGCCACACATAATCCTGGGTTCAAATCCAGTGTTGTGTTGCACTTCCATTACATTATTGTGAAGACAGCAAGTAATGACTGAGTCATGCAATCTTACTTCTCACAGGATACTGCAACTTAATTAACTGTTACCCAGTTTTGCAAAGTCCTGCAGGCAGCAACACAATGCACATATCCATATAGCCTAACTATATGTCCCATACTTCTTTGTTAGACTTACTGTTGCATAACAGATGTACCTTACGCATATGTCCCGATTGCACTGTGTAGAATATCCTTGCCCTGGCTCTGCCATAATGACAGGCCTGCCACAGCTGACACAGTTACATCTACAGCTTGCTGTCCACCAAAATGTTCACCCCCCCCCCATGTGTTGTAGCCTGCAGCATTAGCTGCAGCCTGTAGCATACACAGCTGCATGTAAAGGTAGCTGCTAGAGACCTACCATACCTCCCAACCCCCAGATCAAGGAATCTGGACACAGCCATACTTAATGGAGGGGGCAAACACCCAGAGATAGGGACATACCCCAGGAGCAAGGGATCTGGACACAGCCATATTTAATGGAGTGGGCAAAGACCCACAGATAGGGACATGTGTAAACGTTTGCCCCTACAAAGATAGCAAGTTGATAGAAAAACAGCTATTGCAGTAGCATGCATAGTCTGATGGGTATGCAATGTAACACACACATGTGTCATCCGTTACTGACCTCAGCCCGCAATAACTGCCAGTGCACTGCCAGCTGACGACAATGGTATGGGATGCTGACAACACATATGAGGCAAAACTGTGGACATGCATCATAAATCTCTACAGTGGGTGTTGTTTGTACCTACCCTCAGTGATGCTGTAGTCTCCACACCTCAGTAAGATCCATCTCAAAAACTGAGACAGGGTCCAAGGCCTATATGAAGGTATTTTATATTGCACAGTGGTGGCATGTCTAATGATAGTGCAATACAGCTGTTGTAGTTTCAGTTAGCAATTCTTAACCACAGAGTGGTGCAGGGACAATTACCTGGTAATGAGCAGTACCTTACAAAGGCAAGCAACTGGTTATGGGGAACAGGTCTGTATGAGACTTAACATGCACAGAGAGTGCATTATAAAAAGATTACTTGGAGCTAAGTTCAACAAAGGAGTACTACACTCCACCAGGTATGTAAAAGACTTTTACATATAACAGGATACAGATGTGAGGATGGAGGTATGGGGAATTGGGATTACTGCAGTAAGCTGCCTTAGATCTAAGGTGATGACATATCTCATGGATACTCTGCTGTCCTACACCTACAGGCATGCCTCTCAACTGTACCTGATTTCAATCACATCTCAGCTCTGTCCCTGTCAATCCCTCCTACAATGGCCAGCTGTTGAAGAAAAGCTAGTGGATTACACGTAGTACATAGTGACAGTAAGGGAGGATGTACACCCCTGTAACATCAGATGATGTACTGTAATTCACCTCCTCTCATTCTTTGTCTCACATAATTAGTTCTAACATTGTAAAACTCACTCTGAATGTCCCTGATGTACTCTGGATAAGTCCCAGTGTCTGTTGACATTTGTCTCTGTTTGGTTGAGAGCTATGCCTAACATACCTGTCAATCTCCTACAGCAAGAACTCAGGACAAAGGCATAATTAATGGGGGAGGGCAAAGGCCCTAACTCATGGTACATACCTGAGGCAGTGTTAGTACTACTGGCATATCATTCTCAATATAGGTGTACTGAGTGTTATGTTTAGTTCTATCACATAAACTGACAACATTCACAGGATGTGGCTGAGTTGCATGTTATAATGGGCCTGACTTGTCTGTGCATGTTGTTGTGAGTTTGTCTGTTGTGCATGGGAGCAGAGATTTGACGATGTGGAACTTGTAATGCAATTGTGGATCCTCATCTGTATGAGTCTGTGTGGATTACCATACATAATAGTGCAGGTGGTAATGTACTGCTGTTGTTTTGCTTCTCACAGGTGACCGGGGGGGGGGGGGGTGGACTGTTGTCTCCCTCACAACATGATGTCATTGTCTTATCGGATGCTGATGGTGATGGTACCATAGTGAGGCACAGACAGGGTTGTTGGTGGCTGAATTTGTCCCAGTGGTTGACATCCCCTCGTCTGCTCCCATTGTCACCACACACAGTCAGTATGTCCACACATACCCAGAGGCCACAGATAGTGGACAGTCAGAGGGTGGCAACATTGAACAGGGCAGTGTGACAACTATGGCTTCAGCGAGTGTATACACTGGCTATAGCCAGAGATCTGGTGAGGTTCCGCACAGGCAGATTGACAGGGGTGCTCATAGGGGGACTGCTTTCCATCCACCACCTGTTGCAAGTGTCACATCATGGGTCACTTGCTGCATGTTTTGGTCTGTCATGGAGGCACAGGCACGTTCTGAATGCAACACCAGATGGATGCTTAGGGATATGGATGCAGCACAGTCTAACATCTATGGCTGGCTCCACCATATTGGGGACACACTGGATCAGTTCCCTGCTGTCATGGATAGATGTTGGGCTGAGACAGTATCAGTCTTTGACCACATGATGTCTGTGCAGGAACATCTGGTTGGAGTTGGGCATCAGACACATGGGTGAAGGTCAGCAATACCATCTACTGGAAGTCCATGTGGCCATGCACAGTCATACTCCTGTACTGGCAGTGCCTACAGTGCTACAGAGGGAAGTGTGCTGTCCACAACATGATGTGGAAAGGCATAGGCACATGGTTCTTGGTGATCCCGTGTGGGACACAGCCTCAGCATTTTCAGTCACTGTCAGGTACTGACACCACATCTGACCTTAGCCAGTTCACGTGCTCTTGGATGAAGAGGGTGAGCTGTCCACTCTACCATGTATGGTCCACAGCTGTCCAACATACACAAGTGTAAGTTGGGAGGATGGCCTAATGGTTAAGGTGTTTGCCTTATAACCACATGGCACAGGGTTTGAATCTCACAGGGGATAATTGGCTAGGCTTAAAATGGCTTGCAAGGGCAGTTAGTCTAGTACTAATCTATGAACCTATGAGCCTATGTAAGGCTAGCACTGGCCTTGACTGTGTGCATGCACACATTCAAACACCACTGTTGCATGTAGGTCACCAGCAGATACACATGGCACCGCTCCATGGCCCATCTAACCCGCATCCCTTCTGACTCCCACACATGCTGTCACCTGTTTGGCATAGCCTAGGCCTCTGGCACATCCACACAGCAGCCTTAGCATGTGATGATATCTGTGCCACATCCCTGCCATCCTTGACATTGATGCAGAGAAATGCAAATATGTGTCTGATGCACAGAGCAACTATATTTATTTATTGATTGATTGATTGATTGATTGATTGATTGATTGATTGATTGATTTATTTATTTATTTCGAGTTTGATGACCGGAGAAGTCCACTGGGCCAATTTCAGTGGACACCCGGGGAGAAAAACTCCAAAGGCAGTCAACAGAATATAACATAACTACAGTATGGAATATACAGTATGCAAAAGCATAAATATGCAATTTAAATTACAAATACAAAATCAGGGAGTATACATTTAAAAACACAAATGTTAAAGTACAGATAAAGTCAAAAGTAATATAGAGAATATAATTAAAAGTACCAAGTCATAAAGTGTTTATACAAGTCTAGTGTTTGTTCTAACAATAATGTTAGTGATCAGAGGTGATAGTCTATGAGACTGAAGGGAGGTTTGAAAGAGACAACAGTGTAATTTAGGTGGGAAGGGAGCAGGAACAGCCCCAGTTTGAGGTAAGGTAAAAATCATAGGATCATAGGAGGTTACTAGGCTATTGGCCTTAAGGCCCTTATAAGCCTAGCCAAGAGTTTAGCCTATGTTTAGACAAATCAGCACCCAATGCCCCTGTCCAGCAGGGACACAGGTGGAATGCCAGGGGTATATTTTCTGTTTCCCATCCAGTTATCCAGGTTGCACTTTTAAAGGGGCAAAGAGGAATTCTGCTTGATGTGGAGAGGGAGTCTATTCAATTGATGGGGAAGTCTCTGAAACACAAATCTGTCCCCCCAACAAATCTTTCTGATGTAACGAAAAAACAAAATAAAAATGCACAAACTACTATAAAACAAGCACAATACTGGCTATGGAATAAGTAAAGAGTCATATATTATGTTAAGTGCTTTTCATTTACTGCATTAGTAAACTTCATCAGACTTCTTTATATCACAGACCAGGTTGAGGTCGCATGTACGGGTTGCTCAAGTGGAGCTTGACTTGTGGATATGCAGCAGTCTGATCAAGGTGGGGTCTGTGATCACCTTGTATGCCAGACAGAGGTCACCTCTGAGAAGCCTGTATGAAACTGAGTAGAGGGATAGGACTTTTAGCTTATCTGTGTATGGTAGATGTTTCAGGCCCTGGAGTCTCCTGGTGAAGAACCTCTGTGGTCTCTCCAGCTGCTGCATGTGCTTTGTGAGGTACATGCCAAAAGGGGCGTTGTACTCAATAATTGGCCTTACAAGAAAAAAATACAGGGATGTTATGACCTCCTTGTCCTTGAATGAGATACCCTTACTTATGAGGTGAGCCATGTAGAGGGCTTTCCATACAATGGAAGCAACATGGTGGTCAAAAGTTTGGTTGCTATCAACCTGGGTGCCCAAATCCCTCTCGACTGATTGTATGCTTAGGACGTTGTTAATAATGTGATAATTTGTGGGATGTCACTCTCCCCAAAGGGGATGATGTTGCATTTTTTGGTATTCAGCTTAAGGCCAGTTTCTGGCACCAGTCATTTGTCTGAGTGAGATGCTGTTGGAGGATATCGGTATCACTAGGAGAACTGATGACAGCAATCAGCTTTCAGTCATCTGCAAACTTGGGCAGCCATAGCCCACTTGTTTTGGCCTGCACCACAGAAAAGTATATCCCAAATAACAGAGGCCCCAAGACCAAACCCTGGGGTATGCTGCTTGTTATCAGTCTACTGCTTGAGGTGGCTTCCCCTATTTTGACTACTGGGTTCTATCAGTGAGCCAGTTTGCTAACCATCTGGTAACATATGGATTGATGCCTAGTTGAGAGAGTTTATCTATTATGCCTGCGTGGGGAATAGTATCAAAAGCTTTGGTCAGGTCAAGGTAGGCAGTATGCACTGTCTTCCCCTCGTCCACGGCTTTGGTGACTGTCTCAAAGAAGTCGACCAAAGTTAGCTGACATGACCTCCCTTTGATGAAGC
Source organism: Protopterus annectens (assembly GCF_019279795.1). Classification (NCBI taxonomy): domain Eukaryota; kingdom Metazoa; phylum Chordata; order Ceratodontiformes; family Protopteridae; genus Protopterus; species Protopterus annectens. Next base: position 1,843,137,311 of record NC_056739.1, read on the forward strand.
CAAACTGTGTGGGATCGAGTGTTTGGAGGCTTCCAATGTCCTTGTCAATAAGGTCCATGATAATCCATTCCATGGCCTTGCAGATCATGCTAGTTAGGCTGATGGAGCTATAGTTTCCTAGATTGGTGGATGCTCCACCTTTGTGTAATAGGATGACAGTAGCTGTCCTCCACTCAGCTGGGATGAAGCTAGTACTCAGGCTTTGGTTGAATAGAGTGCCTAATGGTTCTGCAAGTTCCTGCCTGAGTTAACGTAGGATGCAGCTTGGGATGTTATCAGGTGCCATGGATGCTGCAGTTTTTGCCTTTGAGAGAGCAGTGATGACCTATTCCGTAGATATAAGGAGAAGGGGAAGGTACTGGGGAAGTTCCTGATTTACTTATGGGGGGACAGAGGAGTAAAGTTTTTGCTGAATCTGTCAGCCAGCAAGTTTGCTATATCTACAGCATTTGTATATGTGGTGTCCTTGACCACCAGTTCTGAGCTGATCTGGATGTTTCATCTGAGGTTGCGGACATATATGAAGAAGGCCTTACAATTGTCTCTAGAAGAGGTAGCCAATTTACACTCAAAGTTTGCTTTGGAGGATTTCAATAGTGTCCTTATTTGCTTGTTCAGGCTAAGGAGACATTGCTTCCAATTGGGCACCTGCTTCTTCTTGGTCTTGTATACCATTTTTTTTCCTTTTGTTATAGAGTTTATTTATTGCAGATATCCACCAGACACATTTACTTTTCCTTGTGGAGGATGATTTAGTCCTGTCGGGTATTCCTGATTCCATGCATCTATATAAATGCTTCTATATTGCTTTGGTGTAGTTGTGGATATTGGTGCCAGTTCCTACAGAGGGGAAGGGGGCTGTGAAGCTATTTATACCATCCCTCAGGAGGCTGTAATCAGCTTTGGAGAAGTTTTTATGTCTGATCCTAGCTAGAGGGGCGTTGGTGGAGATGGTGACTTCAAAAATGACCGCTTTGTGGTCAGATCTTACCAGGGAGGGTGATACTATAGGGATGCTGCAGTGGCTACTCATGTTGGTTAGTACCAAGTCCAGGATATTATCACCTCTTGTGGGGATATCGACTAGCTGTTCCAAGGCATTTGCATTGACAAAATCAAGGAATCTCTAGGCATTTGTGTTCTGGCATGAGTAGTCCATCCAATCTATGTTTGGGAAGTTAAAGTCACCCAGGATCAGGGTAAAGGTTGAATCTTGATAGATTTGAACAGGTCCAAATAGGTGGATTGGGCATCTTGAGTCAGATTTGTGGGCCAGTAGCTAGCTATGATTTGAATAGGGGTCTTGTCAAAGATTAACTCCACCCAGAGTGTCTCCTGTGCATCCTGCTGTTTGACCAATCTGGAGGTGTGTATGTCTTTAATATATATTGAAACTCCACCTCATTGGCTTTACTGCCTGCAGTTTTAGGTCTGAATGTATGATAGGATGAGTAACTAGGTAAGGCTGGTGTGCTGTCCATAGCTTTGAACCAAGGTCTGTGACTGCACAGATGTCAGCATTTTCCAGGGTTAGGAATGCTTGTAATGAGTGCAGTTTCATGTTTAGACTCCTAGCATTTAGCAGCATGACCTTTAATTTGTGTTTTGTTGAAATTTTTATGTTGGTAGTTTTAACCTCATCACTTTTCCTAAAAAAGGCATTATAGGAGAGGCAAGAGCCTTTGCCAGAAGCCTGAATCTCAGATGAGACAGATGCAGGCCATCTCTGACAGAGCGTTGTGTTCTGTTGATCGTATCTTCCCAGGCTGTCAGGTAATGGATCCCCCTGGAATGACACCAGAAACTAAGCCAATTGTTAAAGTCAATCAATTTATGTTTGTATTGAGGCATCATTCTGGGTGATGGCAGAATGTTGCTTAAGGTTATGGACATACCTGCCTGGGACACCTAATCAATGAGCTCAATCATGTCTCACTTCATACAGTCCAGAGAGGTATGTCTCAAGTCATTCACACCATCATGGACCATGACAGACTCATAACAGTACCTGTTGTTGAGAGACTTGAGTGCGTATGGGATATTGTGATTCTGGCACCTGACAGGCAAGTAACCGTGACTTTCTCCTTATCCAGTCTGGTGGGAGGCACATCTGTGTGTCTTACAATGGAGTCTCCTATGACTAATATGTTAGGTTTATGGTGAAACCTTAGGGACTGTGAAGCACAGGTATGTGGACTATGCATGGCATGTGGTGTGGAGGGTTGTGGATATCATGTCTGTTCTTTCCTTGGAGGTATCCTTTGTTTGGGTCTGTTTATGTGGAGGACTTCCACATATGTAGGTGTGTGTTGTATAGGTGCGGGTGGTGTTTGAGGTGTAGTGATTGTGTTGACAACCTTTTCTGTGCCAGATATACTGGTTTGAGGGGAAGAGAGCATGGACTCTAGGTTCCTAATGTAATTGCATCGCTCACAAATTGTCTTCCTAGGTGATAGTAGTAGATGGCTGTCTATGTACATGAGGCATTTGCTACACTGTCTCAGGATGGAAAAAATATTTGAAATTAGAGTGGTTGTAAGTACAGCAGGTGGAGGGGGGAGAGAATTCCATAGTTTAGCTAAGGAGTGTAAGTAGCTGGCCAGGAGGGCATAAGGATTTATAGATTTTAAGGATGTTTTGGTTTTCAGATCTAAGAGTATGACTGGGGAGGTAAGAGGTTAAGATAGATGAAAGACAGGGGCAGATGGAGGATTGGAATATGAGTTTGTGAGCAGTGGTGAGTTGTATGAATTTTAGGTAATTAGGAAGCTCCAGCCAGTTTAGGAAGTGGAGGGATGGGTGGAGTATTTGTACCCTGTAGCAAATTTACAGATTTTGTTGCAGAAGGCTTCCAGTTTGCTTTTAGGCTAAGCTGGAGATGAATACGCAGAGGGGCACCATTCATAAGAGAGGGGAGCAGGTAGGAGGAGGCTGGAGTACATCTGGTAGAAGTGGTTAGATAGCGATTTTGTATATACAGCAGACCTAGTTTTTGGTCTGTTTTTTTTATATTATTTTGTATGTGGATATTGAATATTAAATGTTCACCAATGGAGACTCCCTGTAGTTTGGTGTGAGGTACAGTTTTGATTAGAGTGTTATTGTGACTTTTTATTTTAAAGAAGCTTTTGTCTATGGTGAAATTTCTCGATGGAGAGAATATCATCATTTTTGTTTTGTTAGCATTGAGAGCGAGATGGTTGTTTAGCATCCAAGTTTCAGTATTGGAGAAGGCTGCTTGGGTTTTTGAAGGAGTTCAGAGGGAGAGTTTGCTGTACATATGACTGTGGAATCATCAACATACTGGATCAGTGTAGCATTATCTATGGATTTGTGAAATTGCGGTGTTGGTGCTGCAGTAGCATTGTTGCCTCACAATAAGACGTTGTCCTCTTTGATTCTCAGCTAGAGCATCTTCTGTGTGGAGACATGCATGAATGGGTGTACCTTTGTTGAAGGTTGCGCATCAAAGCTGGCAAATCGGCACATAAAAATCTACTGCCAATCATTAGCAGATCAGAGTTCCGCTGTGGCGACCCCTAACCGGGAAAAGCTAAAAGACACAACAACATTAATGAAAATATTGAAAAGTAAGGGGCTGAAAATAGAGCCTTGGGGGACACTGGAGGGATTGTTGAGAAAAGATGAAGTGGAATTTTTCCATTTAACAGCTTGCTGTCTATTGGAGGGATAGCTTATAAATGAAGCTATGGAGGAAGGAGAGAAGATGAGGGAGGAAAGTTGAGATAAGAGCAGAAGATGTGAGACAGTGTCAAAGGCTTTGGAAAGATCTAAGTAAAGGGTGGATACAATTTTCACAGAGTCATGAGCACTATTAATGGTGTCAAGGAAGGACAGAAGAGCAGTGGTAGTGCTGTAACCAGGCCTGAAACCATGTTGTGTTGGGGTAAGAAGATGATTGTGTGTTAGGTATGGCAAGAGTTGGTGATGAATGTACTTTTCGAGCATTTTAGAAAGAGGTGAGAAAATCGCTATAAGACAGAAGTTAGTAGTGCCTGTGTCATTGCCACCTTTGTGGAGAGGGGTGACAAAAGCTTTCTTCCAGAGTGAGGAGACATAGGCTTCTTGGATGGACCTGCTGATAAGAATGAAAATGGGGAGGGGAATGCTGTATGCAGCCATCTGAAGGAAGGATGAGGCAGATTATCAGGAGAGCAGGATCAAGGCTTTAGTTTAATGAAGAGTTTTTTATACTGCTGGTGAAGATAGATTTAAGACTGAAAGGTGGAATATTAGAGGGAAAAGCAGTCGATGGGGGACTATGAGAGGGAGATAGGATGGGAAAGTCTGTGGTTAATTTGGCTATGCAGTCAACAAAAAAAAGTGTTGAAATTAGATGCAATTTCATGGTCTGGGGAGAATGGGTTAGCGCATGTATTGTCTTTTCTACCAGGGTTTAGAAGGGAGGAAATGCAATTCCAGAACTTTTTGGGGTTAGAATTATGTTCTGATTGGAGTTTTGAGTAATAAGTCTTACGGTCTTTAGTTATTACTTTCTTTATTGAGTTGCAGAGTTTTTTGAATTAGATTAGAGAGTTTAACTTATTTTTTTGGTATTGCTTTCACATTTGTCTCTGAAGTGCATTAGTTTTCTCGATTCTGTAGATAGCCAGGGAATGGTTTTGGCTTTTATTCTTTTTGTTCTAAGAGGGGCTAGGTCTAGTCTAGGAAGGTTTTGTTGAAGTAATTAGTTGCACTCTCCAGAGGCCGAGTCTTTAAAGGGGCCCAATTAATTTTTTTCAGACATTTGGAAAACATCTGTGGATTGAAGTTGGTAAGATTACCGGTTTGAATGTATTGATGTTGTATTGGGCGGAAGAGGCACACCGGAGGATATAGGCTGGTAGGTGGTTACTAAAGGGATTAGGTATAATTCCGCTGTTTGACATTAGGTTGGGATGAGTTGCTTGGATCCAATCTAGTGTAGTGCCAGAGGAGCCATCTTTATTGGGTCTGGTAGGGTAGTTTATTAGCTGGGAGAAGTTAAAGAGATTAATTGTTTGGCTCAGAAATTGTGAGGAGATGATGGCCCAGTCGATGTTTACATTGCAAAAGATGAATGTTTCCTTTTTTATGTTGGAAGAGAACTATGAGAAAATGTCTTCAAGGATGGGGATGTTATCACCAGGGAGAATGCAGATGGTAGCAATACATAAAGATTTATGTTTGTTGATTTTTAGGAAGGCTATGGATAGTTCAGCAGGAGAGAATTTAATAATGGGGTTAGTGTATGGAATGACTGTTAGAGAAGAGGAGTAAATTATGGCTACCCCTCCTCCTTTCTTGCTAGGTCTGTTATTCCGTATGATTTGGCAGTCAGGGGGAAGAATTTCAGTATCTTTGATATGATTTTTGAGACAGGTTTCTGAGACAGTTAATATGTCGGGATGGTTATGTAACAGCCAGGTGAGTAAGTTGGGTATTTTATTACAAATATTTTGGATATTGATTCTTGCTAGGTGGATGGTTTTGGGGGAGGATGATTGTGGTGATGTAGAGGAGCAGATGTTGGTGGAGACAGTGGGACCAGGATTGGGATGGATATCACCAAAAATAGAGAGAGAGACTAGATATGAAAGATAGGTAATCAGGTTCAATGGGAGAGGCAAGTTAAGAGTGCAGTTGAAGAAAGGTCTACTATTGTCAATGAAGTGAAGAGGGCTAGCAGAGAGAGGTACTGGAGGGAACTTAAATTTATAAAAGAGAGTTGTATTTAGAGAGTATAGTTCATGGGATATGGAGGAGAGAAATGACGGGCGGTTGTTTCAATGAAAAAAGTAATATGTAGTGGTAAAGAGTGTATGGAGCCAGGGAGGATAATAATGTATAGAAGGGGGCAAAGAAAGGATATGAGGAAGGCTGAAGTGAGAAAATAGGTGGGGAGATGGAGCATACTGTAGAATGAGAGATGTGTAGAAGTAAATGTGAGATGGGGTGGTAGAGATTAGTAGGCTGAGGTAAGAGTGTGGGCAGTGGGAATAATGTGAGAGAGTTGGGGAGAATAGTTGGAGAGCAGGAGGTAAGTGGGAGGGGGAGGGACACTTGTTAGGGATTATTGGAGGTGGGGAGTATAGAGTGTCTGGGTAAGGAAGAGGGTAGGAAATTTGACAGGATTAGAATGTTATGAGTTGTTATGAATGGGGGAATTAGGCTGATTGGATGAAAATGGGTGTGGGAGGAGTTAGGGAAGTATAAAGTTTGGAGCACTGGGGATGGGAGGTAATTGGTGGCAGGGAGGGGAGTGGAGTGAGCCCACAGTGTGACTGGAGTGGGCAGAAATCAGACAAATCCAGACAGACAAGCAGTGGAAATCTATTAGTGAAGACCTCAGAGGGGGTGAGTAATAATACAAACTCTACCTGTAAAGTGAAGAAGAGATGAAAAAGCAAAGTTTATTAAGATCAAATGTGTGTCTTCACATTGACTTGCTTATTAGTAGCCAGTTTGTGCACAGATTAGAGTAGGGAGATACATTAGCAATGAAGGGGAATGCATAAAGATGCAAATAAACAAGTGGGGCTCAAGTGATACGAAACTAAGGCAGACAGCACTGTAAGGGCTGCTCAAGGGTTAGTTTTAATCACAGAGAATAGGAAGGGTCTGAATTAAGTGTATACTGTCTAGTGGATACTAGTAGACACTAGAAACTATATTACTTTACATGTACTTGTGTAGTGCAATATTGTTTCGTCATGGCACTTTGGGCCACTACAAGTATTATATGCTGACATGTGTCATGACTACACATCAAACTTTGTGTATCTTTGTTGCATGATGTTACGCTGGTAGTAGAGTTACAGAATGACAAGCATGTCACAGACCTGTGTATGTGTCCATTCCAGGTGTTTGATGGGATAAACAATGGACACGTGGTGAGAATATAGCAGCACAGGATGTCATTGTGGCACAGCAGACATATGATGTCATCAAGGTAAGACACTATACGTGAATGGCTCCCTAGGTGCATATGTGTATAACAGTGTATCAGGGACAATAGGGGTAGTCACCGTAATCATGCATTCATACTTTGTGACAAGGTCTGCTACCCTCGATATGTGTTACTTGGGTTTTCTGAACATACACACCTAGAATGTGGTGGACATCAGTTATGCTTATGTGGAGGAGGGCAATTTAGAGGTCAGCAGCTAGTCACATGCCCATAAAATGCATAATCATTGCATGGGGATAACCCATATGGGCATGTCCATAGTGCTGTAAGAGGATATATTTGCATACACATACAGAGTTGCATGATGTGAGATTAGAACCCCAACCTATCTACTATTACACACTACAGTTTGCAGTACTTATCACATGTGCCACAGAGTTTATCTGATATTAGACATGCAGCCAGTGCTCTTAAGGTGGATGACAGCAGAAGGCCTTGTAGAAGAGGGCAATTAAGAGGCCAGCAGCCAGACACAGGGCCATAAAATGCATAAAATGAGCAGCCGTGACCTACTTTGCTTCTTGGGATTGGTGCTAACATTTTGGTTCTGGTGAGAGAAGAAGCAAAGGAGTACTGTATCCCAACAGAGTGACGCTGTGCTGAGACCACCATTAGTAGTAGCCAGGCAGTAGACAGTCATGCAACTCCCCTCCTTTCATCATTCCTGACAAGCTAATTCTTTATTTTTCAGTAAGTACTGCTTGATTTCTTTCTAACTTCAGAATATCTGCCTAAATACTTCACCCTTAAATTGTCAGGGTCTATGTATTAGTTTCCCTTCAAGTGTTTGGCAGTGCTCTGTACAGACTCAGGCACCTTAAGTGACATTTTTCCTGTAAAAAAAAATACATAAGAAAACAGCTCCAGTATTTAGAAATAATGGCCATCCCTATTGGCATGTCTAAAGGTCAGTTCCCTCTGCTTTCTCCTATTAACCTGGATAATGTTGGCATTCTGAGGCAGCGTAACAACTGTCTCATGTAAACAGACAACCCTCTCCTCTTCTCTCCCAACACTCAAATTGTGAGAGATGCACTTATATATTCAAACTGGAAGCCATGCACTCTCAAGACAAGACTGGAATAGCTATTCAAGAGGAGAAGGTCAACACCTGCACCACACCACATGCAACACATAGCCCTCCGGTACACCCATCATTAGAGTTCTCACATAAAAACACAAATCACTCACCCACCTTTGTGGAGACTCTCAATAGAAGTCTACCCAAACAGCAGAGACCTCCAAGGCAGAAATGCACTTGACCACCACAACACAGCACAAACCAGAAGACACATAGCTCACCTACACAGTGTGCCCCTCAAGCTAAGCCCCTAAGAAAAAACAGCTTGCCCAATACACTAATAATAGGTGACTCAATAGTGAGGCACACTGATATCCCACTTACTAGGTTGAATAAGGAGAAAGTAACAGTCAGCTGTCTATCAGGTGCCAGAATTCGACACATAACAAATGCACTTAGGTAACTGCACAACAAGTACAAGTATGAGTCTGTCACTGTCCATGTGGGTGTGAATGACCTGAGATGCACCTCCCTGGACTACATGAAAAGAGACATGGAGGAGCTCTGAGATTATGCGGCCTAGGCAGGTTTGACCCTAGCCCTGAGCAGCATCCTACCATCAACCAGAATGATACCACAATACAAGCAGAAAATGATTGACTTCAACAGTTGCCTAATTTTCTGGTACCATTCTAAGGGGATCCAGTATATGTCTGCTTCGGATGACATGTTTGACAGACCTCTATGCTTTTCCAGAGATGGCCTGCATCTATCACTCCTGGGCTTTTTGATACTGGTTAAGGCTCTTAGCACCCCTATAGTGTCTTTTTTAGGCGATGTTCCAAAGACCAAATTACCACCATAAACGCTATAAATAATTGCAATCTGAGGGTCATGCTACTCAATGCTAGAAATCTAAATCTCAAGATGCACTTGCTCGAGGCACTCCTCAAAATGGAGAACATCAACATTTGGGCTGTAAAGTAGACCTGGTTTAAAGCATCAGAAAGAACCCCTGTGCTACCAGGCTATAACTTATTCAACACCTTTCGGCCCCAGAACATGGGCCAAAGCTCCAAAGGCAGTGGTCTCTCCATATTCACAAAGAATATGCAGACCTCCAGACTAGTAGGCCAGCATAAAGCATCTCAGTTACTTCAGGTACAACTCACATTTGGTAAGACAGCAATTCAGGTTGTAGCCTGCTATAGATCCCCAACCATATCTCAAGACTCTCACTCCACATTCCTAAGCACCTTGGAAACTATTAGGGTCCAACCCAACACTCTCATATTAGGTGACTTCAACTACCCCTCAATCAACTGGGAAAACTACTCATGCACCAATACACTGGCTCAACGCTTCCTGGAATTCATCAGTTCCAATGCCCTGGGCCAGCTCATTCTTAACCCCACTAGAGGAAGCAACATCCTTGACCTGGTTATTAATAACATGGGCAACCATTGCTCTACTCCAATAGTCAATTCCTCCCTGGTTAGATCCGACCACAAACTAATCACCATGGAAATCCACATCTCACCCACACCCCCACAGAGGTAAACACCATGAAATACTTCTCCAAACCTGACTTTAGGCTCCTAAAATCAGAGGCAGTTAACTTCATGGCACCCATCTCAATGGAAAATATATACATGACTCATACACCAATGCACTGTACGAACACATACATAAATGCATGGAACTAGCCATACTCAACAGAACCAAAACACTCTTCTCCAAAAAAAGAAAGCCAATCTGGTGATCAGCTGTCATTAATAAACTCTACTATAGAAGGAAGAAACTGTTGTAGAAAAAGGTGAAGTCCCAAGACTGGAAAAGCTCCCTTATTAGCCTCAACAAAAACTTGAGATCCCTCATCAAAACCTCTAAAGCCAGCTATGAAGGCAGAATTGAGGCAGACACTAAAAACAACCACAAAGTCTTCTATAGTTATATCAAAAATCTCCATGGCAATGCCCAGGTTTGTTCTGAGCTACTGCACAATGGTACCTCCTATACTGAGCCAACAGATATTGCCAGCATACTGGCTGACAGATTCAGTGCCATCTTTAGACCCCCCAGGACAAATCACAATACCAGAGGAATTCCAGACACCCAACATTACTGCAGCACAAGTTAAAGCTGAATTGTCCAAGGCCAAGAATACAGATTCCATGGGACCCAACAATATCCCTGGATGCATCCTACATGAACTAAAAAGTGATATGGCACCACATCTGTGTGCTCTGTTCAATCACAACCTCACCTCAGTCTTTGTCCCTAACAAAAGACGCACTGCTACAGTCATCCCTCTCCATAAAGGGGGAGTGACTACAGACCCTGGGAATTATCATCCCATTAGCCTAACAAGTCTAATATGTAAGGCTATGCAGTGCATCATCATGGACCTAATTAACAAGGATATGGGTAATCTCCAAACTCTAGATCCCACGCAATTTGGTTTTGTGAAAGGTTGATTGTGCCTGCTCAACCTGGTTAAATTCTTTGAGTCAGTCACCAGAGCTGTGGATGAGGGCAAGGCAGTTCATACAGCCTGTGTCAACCTGGCCAAGGCCTTTGATACCATTCCCCACTCAGAAAGCATTGATAAACTCACCAAACTAGGCATCAACCTCTATATCACTAGGTGTGTTGCAAACCGGCTCACAAATTGAACACACAGTGTGAAAGTAGCAGACTCCAAGTCAG